>NC_073386.1:16701962-17001962 GCF_028641065.1 Leucoraja erinaceus
CCTATCCATGTACCAATTTAAATTCTTCTTAAAGGGTGCGATAGTATCTGCCTCAACTACCTCCTCTGGCAGCTCATTCCATACACCCACCACCCTTTGTGTAAAAAAGCTACTCCTCTGGTTCCTATTAAATCTTTCCCCCCTCGCCTTAAACTTCTCTTTGTTTAGATTCACTTTGAGGGTTAGAGATGAAGTTTTTTTTTACCTCTCCAACTTGGCCTGGAATGTTTGGGTAGATTTAATTTGGCTATTCCTGCTGAGTGGAATGCACCATGGGTCACGATGGCACCAAGACGGTATGAGGGGAGGTTGGTGCATTAGTTGGCATTGTCCATTCTAACAATTATGTAGATTCATAATGGAAATGGCGGCCTCATCATATAACTTTGTCATTCAGCAAAGAAGATCAAAAATAACTAAACTTGGTAGATTATGGTTGAATGAAGTTATGCTCATAGGTTTTCCCCATCCATAATTATGTGACACTTTTTTTGGACATTGCTGTTTGAATTGATTGTGGGGAAGCTGTGAAACGATATGGTAGATTTTAATTTTCAGAGGTGTTTGCAAATGGGTCTGAGAAGATCAGCTGTCCATTGTAAGAATGCACCAGATTTTCCTTTCTCTAACTTTGAGTCTGGGGAAGAAGACATTGGCAGATGGGTTGAGGCAGGCATGTCAATGTCATCGAGGTGGAAACAGGTTGCCAGTTGACAGAGAATACATATTACATATCCTGAATTGTGGATTAAATGATTCATGGACTGCAGATTAACTGATTCAGACTGACATAAATAGCATTTATACTGGCTGTCACAACACTGGGTAGCACAGGTGCAAAATAAAACAGTGAGCACAAAAAGGTGTCATCAACAAACTAATGGACGGTAACATCATTTACAGATGTTATCACAAAGTTGTCAACATTAGGAGGAGGCAGACAAGGTGTGTCCGAAGAAAACTCTGGACTAAGAGGCAGAGATCTCATTATTAAAGTTGCTCTGACCACAATTACATAGCTAAGGATAGTACCAAAGTACGAGAAATCCTATCAAAACTAATGAGAGGCATAGAAAGGGTGGAAATGTCAAGGACTAAAGGGCATAGCTTTATGGTGAGAGGGGCAATTTTAAAATAGATTGGCAAAGCAAGTTTTTTTTTACACAGAGGGTGGTGGGTGCCTGGAACGCACTGCTAGGGGTAGAGGTATAGGCAGATGAGTCAACATCTCTGGAGAACATAGATAGATGATGTTTTGGGTCAGGACCTTTTTTCTTCTGAACCAGCATCTGCAGTTGGTTGTTTCTAGATTATATTAAGAGACTTATCACTCTGTGGTTTGATGCATAGTATGGCAAATAGTCGATAGTTGACCATGTATAGTCCATCTTCTCCTCAATAGGGACAACTTTAAAAGCAAAATGAATAAACAAGAGGTTAAGGAGGATCTGGCACCACCTGGTAATACATTCCAGGCACCCACCCTGTGTTTAAAACAAATCTTGCCCTACACATCTCTTTTAAACTGTGTCCTTCTCACCTTAGAGATGTGTCCTCTAGTATTTGACAGTTCCACCCTGGGAGAAAGGTTCTGATTGTCTAGGAAAGAACTGCAGATGCTGGTTTAAATCGAAAGTAGACACAAAATGCTGGAGTAATTCAGCGGGACAGGCAGCATCTCTAGAGAGAAGGAATGGGTGATGTTTCAGGTCGAGACCCTTCTTCAGACTAATGTCAGGAGAGTGGGCAGGGTAGAGATAAAATGTAGTCTAAGACTGGTCGGAGAACTAGGAAGGGGGAGGGGATGGAGAGGGGGGGATTTGAAGTTAGAGAAGGCAATGTTCATACCACTGGGGTATAAGCTACCCAAGCGAAATAAGAGGTGCTGTTCCTTTTGCTTGGGTGGCTTACACCCCAGCGGTATGAACACTGACTTCTCCAACTTCAAATAGCCGTTGATTTCCCTCTCTCTCCATCCCCTCCGCCTTCCCAGTTCCCCCACCAGTCTTACTGTCTCCGACTATCTCTGTCTCTGTCCCGCCCAATCCCCTGACATCAATCTGAAGAAGGGTCTCGACCCGAAACGTCACCCATTCCTTCTCTCCAGACAAGCTGCCTGTCCCGCTGAGTCACGCCAGCATTTTGTGTCTACCTTCTGATTGTCTACCCTATCGATGCCTCCCATAATGTTATGTACTTCTATCGTGTCCCCTTCAGCCTTTGGTGCTCCAGTGAGTGGCTGGAATGTGAGTGGGTCCTGCTGCCAAGGTTACGAGTTGGATATAAAAACAGCACTACGCCCGTCCATCGGGGAAAGAGCAGAGGGACATGGGCTTCACTCAACATGAAGTCAAAGCAACTTAGTAAAGGGGTGTAAATAACGCCAACGATTGTTAAAACCGCGCCTCTCCCAATAATTAAACTGTTTGTGTTTTTCTTCTCCAACGGCTGTGCATTTCAAGATATTATCCTCGAGGCAAGGTACGGCTCCCAGCACCGTAAGCAGCGCCGCAGCCGGACCGCCTTCACAGCCCAGCAACTGGAGGCGCTGGAAAAGACATTCCAGAAAACCCACTACCCCGATGTGGTGATGAGGGAGCGACTGGCCATGTGCACCAACCTGCCTGAAGCTAGAGTGCAGGTAAAGCGACCCCAATTCTGCTGTAGTGCTCCGTCTGCTTTGGACGCCTGGGTATTAATGCCCTTGTCCCACTTAGGAAACCTGAACAGAAACCTCTGGAGACTTTGCGCCCCACCTAAGGTTTCCGTGCAGTTCCCGGAGGTTGCAGGTGGTTGCCGGAGGTTGCAGGTAGTGGAAGCAGGTTGGGAGACTGACAAAAACCTCCGCGAACCGCACGGAAACCTTGGGTGGGGCGCAAAGTCTCCAGAGGTTTCCGTTCAGGTTTCCTAAGTGGGACAGAGGCACAATCTGCCCATTTTCACCATCTTTAAGCACACGCACGTAAACAATAGGATCAGGAGGTCTCCCAAGATAGCCAAGGCATTCAACGAGTTTGTGCCTGGCGGGCCTAGCTCAAGATGCACTGTCCCGCATTCTCCTCGCATCCCCTTATTCCTTCACAATCCAGTAATCTCATCAGTCTGAAGCGTCCCGTCACGAAACGTGGTTGAGCGGGTCATGCAGCATCTCTGGAGAAAAATAATAGGCGATGTTACGGGGCGCGACCCTTCTTCATAACTGACCCGCTGAGTTTTTTGCTTTTTGTGTCTGCCTTCGGTGTAAACCAGCATCTGCAGTTCCTTCCTGCACCAAACGTGGTCTGTCCATTTCCCTGCTGGCCCGCTGAGTTCCTCCGGTATGAGATTCCTTCCGGCATCTGTAATCTCTTATATCTCCATCTATCCAGTTCGGTTCTGAATACAATCGATAACTAAACCCCGAGGGTGGAGAATTGCATAGATTCAACTTCCATTGAGTGAAGATATTTCTCCTCGTCTCAGTTATTAATTGACTGGCCCGTTTTGGTTTAAACGATGTTTTTGTGTCGTGTTACTTTGACAATATTTCTGCCGTGGTGTAGCGCGGGAATCATTCGACTTCAGACGTTAGACTTTAGAGATATAGCATGGAAACAGATGCTTCGGCCCACGGAGTCCGTGCCGACCAGCGATCACTCCTTACACCCGCACTATCCTACACACTGGGGACTATTTACGAATTTACCGACAAACTTGGACGTCTTTGGAATGTGGGAGGAAACCGGAGCACCCGGAGAAAATTCACGCGGTCACAGGGAGCGCCTATAAACTCCGTACACACAGCACCCATAGTCTGGATCAAACCCGAGTCTCTGGCGCTGTAAGGCAGCAACTACACCGCTGCGCCTCTGTGCTCTTATGTGCTCCTCGACCATAAGACATAGGAGCAGAATTAGGCCGTTCGGCCCATCGAGCTTGCTTCCTGGTAAGCACCCATTTCCCTCAAAAGCCCCATTACATTCCGGCGCTATCACAGAAGAACTTAGCGGGTCAACCATTCCCTCCCCAGATGCTGTCCGAGTTCCTCTAGCCCTCCGTGTTTTGCTAAAGATTCCAGCATCTGCATTTCCCTGTGTCCCGTCGCTATCCCGTGGTGAATCTGTGGAATTATTTGCCACGGAACGCTGTGGAGGACTAGTCAATGGATATTTTTAAGGCAGAGATAAATAGGTTCTTGATTAGTAGGGTATCAAGAGTTATGAGAGTAGACAGGAGGATGGGGTTAGGAGGGAGAGATAGAAACATAGAAAATAGGTGCAGGAGTAGGCCATTCGGCCCTTCGAGCCTGTACCGCAATTCAATATGATCATGGCTGATCATCCAACTCAGTATCACCTACAAAATCCTGATTCTCACCTACAAACCCCTCCACCATCTGGCCCCCCCCAATATCTCACTGACCTCCTCTCCCCCTACCAACCCTCACGGTCCCTCAGATCCACATCAGCCGGTCTCCTCTCCATCCACAAGTCCAACCTCCGCAGTTTTGGGGACAGAGCCTTCTCCAGGGCAGCTCCCAGGCTCTGGAACTCCCTCCCCCAACTGATCCGCAATTCCGTGTCCCTCACCATCTTCCAGTCCCGCCTCAAGACCCATCTATTCACCTCTGCCTATCCTTAGCCCCACGTGTGGTCCCTTTTCATTAGTGCATTAATTGCCTCATACTGTGTTTTGTATTGAATTCTGTATTTACTTTGTGTACTAGTCATGTCTCTACTATTTATTTAATTCCCCTTACATGTTTTTCCTCTACCTGCTAAATTTTTGTAATGTGTCCTTGAGACTCTTGAAAGGCGCCCATAAATAAAATTTATTATTATTATTATAGTATCCTGTACCTGCCTTCTCTCCATACCCCCTGATCCCTTTAGCCACAAGGACCACGTGTAACTCCCTCTTAAATATAGCCAATGAACTGGCCTCAACTACCTTCTGTGGCAGAGAATTCCACAGATTCACCACTCTCTGTGTAAAAAATGATTTTCTCATCTTGGTTCTAAAAGACTTCCCTTTTATCCTTAAGATAGACACGCCACGATTGAATGGCGAGTAGACTTGATGTGCCAAATGACCTAATTCTGCTCCTATCACTTGCGACCTTATGACCTTATCGCTCCGGTTTCCAATGCCATTTCCACCGATATGTTTAATGGGGAGCGCCGAATCGTTACGCAAAGCTGAGCAGTTAATAAACTCTGGCCATTTCTGTGCTCATGTTTTTGTAGGTGTGGTTTAAAAATAGGCGCGCTAAATTTCGAAAGAAGCAACGCAGTCTGCAGAAGGAGCAGCTGCAGAAACAGAAAGAGGCCGAAATGAGTCAGGATGGAGCGAAATCCGAGAAACCAGCCACGGAGACACAGGGCTGCTCAGAAGTCAGCGAGGCACGCAGCGCTGGCGGCGAGCCGATTAACATCGAGCTAAATGTCACCTCGGCCGAGCAGTCAGACAGTGAATCATCGGCAGAGGAGCAGATGGAGAGAGAGCGAGAGTTTAAATCTCCGACAGAGGAAATCAAGCAGGACAAGGGCTGCAGTCCCGACAGCAAAGCGACGGCCTGTAAACGGGGAAGTCCCAAAGCAGGTAAATAGAGACGTCCACCTCGTTGTCGTTGAGAACGGGCGAGCGGGGAAGGGAGCATCTTTAAAGGTATCTCCGTGTCCTTACCGCTCCAGTCCATTTCCATGTCACAACTTCTCAGTTTGTGGTTTCCACCTAGAGTTGAGAGTATAGCAATTGAACCGAAGTATCTGGATTAGGCGAATTATCATAGAGCCATACATCGTGGAAACAGGCCCTTTGACCCAAAGATACTAGTACCTTTGCTTTGACCTACTTGCCCATGACGGCCAACATGTCTACACTGTCCCATCTACACTAGTCCCACCTGTCTGCGTTTGGCCCGTAATGTTTCTTAAACGGGGTGATAGAACCTGCTAAACGTTGCGATAGAATCTGCCTGCTTTGGGGTGGGGTACCTGCCACTCAAAATGCAAGTATTGTCTTTGAATGATTGATTGAAGGTACAACATGGACACGGGACTTTTGACCCGTGTACTTTATAAGCTAGAAATGAAGGACGTGGTCAATTCACAAATCCCCTTCTCTGGATGTTCAGGTTCTACATTCCACACACTTGCAGGGTTGTTGGCTTCTGTAAATTGGCCCTCAGTGTGTAGGATGCGAAACTGGGATAACTTAGAACTGGTGGACCGAAGGGCCAGTTTTCAAGCTGTATCTTTAAACCAAACTAACCTAAACTTCTTGGTCAGTGTAAACTACTAGCCGTTGCAAATAAGAAACCTCTGCATTCCGACAAGTCGTGTTTAATTTAGTTTGGAGATGCGGCAGGGAAACCTGCCGCATCTCCAAACTAAATTAAACACGACTTGTCGGAATGCAGAGGTTTCTTATTTGCAACGGTTAGCAGTTTACGCCAGGTTTCTAATTTGCAACGGCTAGTAGATCACGCCAGTTTTATGTTTCTACTTTCTCATCCTCTCCCGCCAAACGCGGGAGCAATACACAGAGGCCAATTAACCTACAAACCCGCACGCCTTTGGGGTGTGGGGATGAAACCGGAGCACCCCTCGAGCGTCACGGGGAGAACATGCAAACTCCACACAGACAGTATCCGAGATCAGGACCCAACCCCTGATCTCTGGCACTGCGAGGCAGCAGTTCTACCGGCTACACCTCTGTGCTGCCTATGTCAGTCCTGGCTTCGATTATTACTCCGAGCTGCTTAGGGATAGACTCTCCATGAATGAAATACTCGTTCTCCTGGTTGGAACTAATCTGTTCAAATGTGCGACAGCACTCCCACGCGTAAGGTTCTCCAAGCTGACTACATCATGATTACAAAAGTGTTTGTCGTTTGAAGTGCAAGACACGATATTGGCGAGCACAGGAATGTATCTAGACTGTCCACACAATGCTGCACATTCTTCCGAAATGGCCTTACTTCGCTCACTATTTTTTTTAACTGATTCCAGAAGCCAAGGTCACGTCTCCGATCAAAGTCGAACCACGGTCAGAGAGATCTGAAGCCATTCCAGGAAACATAGAAAACAGGTGCAGCCTGCACCGCCATTCAATATGATCATGGCTGATCATCCAATTCAGTATCCTGTACCTGCCTTCTCTCCATACCCCCTGATCCCTTTAGCCACAAGGGCCACATCTAACTCCCTCTTAAAAATAGCCAATGAACTGGCCTCAACTACCTTCTGTGGCAGATAATTCCAGAGATTCGCCACTCTCTGTGTGAAAAAAATGTTTTTCTCATCTCGGTCCTAAAAGATTTCCCCCTTATCCTTAAACTGTGACACCTTGTTCTGGACTTCCCCAACATCGGGAACAATCTTCCGGCATCTAGCCTGTCCAACCCCTTAAGAATTTTGTAAGCTTCTATAAGATCCCCCCTCAATCTTTTAAGTTCTAGCGAGTACAAGCCGAATCCGTCTCATTCAATAATCGTTCGAACAAACGAACTATTCACAGGGTTATGTCTCCGCAGGTGTTATTGTTTCCTGTTCAGTCAAATATAACTTAGTCATAGAAAAGCATGCCCTTCTGCCAAACTTGCCCATGCCGACCAAGCATGCCGATGATAGCATACCCATTGTCCAACACTTAGGGAAATAGGTCAGAATGGGACCGGTTTTGTGATTGAGAGCGAGGAAAGAATGAAAAGGGAAACATTTCCTCGGATCCAATGCCTAGTATCTATGGAAAAACACCAAGAGAAAGGAGAAAAAAAAATGTTGTTCAAGAGTTACAATACAAAGTGTAAACATGAACTTTAAGTTCCATGGGATAGTCGCTTGTTAGTCTTGTGAAAAACATGTCGTGATTGCTGATTGAACACGGACAGATTTCCGTGAACTAGAATATAGGCACAAAATGCAGGAGTAACTCAGCGGGACAGGCTGCATCTCTGGAGAGGAGGAATGGGTGACGTTTCAGGTCGGGACCCTTCTTCAGATTCCCGATCTGAAAGGTCACCCATCCCTTTTTCTCCAGAGATGCTGCCTGTCCCGCTGAGTTACTCCTGCATTCTGTGTCCATCTCCTACACATGTTACATGTTTTACATTTTACATTCAAATTAATTTTACAATTCAATTCACCGGATGTTGCAAAGAAACATTTAGATTTAGCTCTTCGGGCTAACAATCATGGGATATGGGGAAAAAATAGGAATGGGGTACTGATTTTGGACGTACAGCCATGATCATATTGAATGGCGCTGCTGGCTCGAATGGCCGAATGGCCGAATGGCCTACTCCTGCACCTATTGTCTAAGCTCTATGTTCTAGTATCCACAGAGGGAGAACATCTTTCTTTGATGACTGTGCTGCCTTCCTTCAATCAATACTTCCCCTCTTGTATGCGGTCAGCCAGCATCCTCTGCTGGTCTCTGGTGGCCCCAAAGATTTGGAAGACCTCGGCACTTTAATTGTTCAAAATCCCCGCTAATGAAGTGGAAGGGTGAAAACGTTTCGATGGGATTTTCCGCTCAACCTCCTGGCGTCGGTGTCACGTTGGATTTGATCAGATAAAGATCTTATTTCCAATGATTAGGTTTTTGACAGCTCGTCAGCTTTCAAATGCAGACGAATGAATCCAAGAGTTGTCAGAGCTGATGACTTCTTTGTTTGACTACAAACTGATGTGATTTTGCGGCTTGCAGGTGCATTTTGCACAGTGCGGTGGCAGAATTAATTCCGCATCACCACAGACCTGAAAGTGGAACAACTTAAAACCGTCTGACTTGGACAATCTTTGATTTAGGTTCGAGTGGTAATCTTCCCCGACAACCAACATTTTGCGTGTACATACCGATAAATCTTTCCGGAGACTTCAGCCAGCACCAACTCAATTCTCATTCCCAGATCAATAACCACTAACGCAACGCAGTGGAATAAAAAAAACAGAGAACTTAAATTTAAGGTGGGAGATGAGATTTAATAGGAACCTGAGAGATAACGTTTTCACACATAGGGTGGTGGGTGTACAGACCAATTAAATTTTTATTTGCAGCAGCACAACAGAATATGAAACACTTTACACCGTAAACAATATAATAAACATGAAGATTCTACCGATGCTCCACAATGTCGTGTTAAAGTATTACACGTTAAGGTATTACAGTTAGAATTAGAATATTACTGTGGGGCCACAGCTGAAGTTTGGGCACAACTATCTACGCGTAGTTTTCGCTGCAACACACCATTAAACCGACTGTTTGCGCACAGAAGGGAGGGTACTGTACTGTAGACAGACATAAAGTGCTGGAGTAACTAGGCGCCAGTCAGGCAGCATCTCTGGAAAACATCTGAGGGCTGACGTTTCGGGTCGGGACCCTTCTTCAGACCTCTTTCTTCAGAGATGCCGCCTGACCCGCTGAGTTACTCCAGCACTTCGTATCTATCTGCGTCTTTATACCAGCGTCTGCAGTTCCTTTCTACACGCTTAAAGCTGTACTTTGTTCATTGTTTCCATTAGATTCACCAATCAACACGACAGGGACACCAGCGTCCAGCAGTGGGAGTAACGTGGGACAGACCCACTCTTACTCCTCATCTCCGCTGAGCCTGTTCCGACTCCAAGAGCAGTTCCGTCAGCACATGGCAGCGACCAACAACCTCGTCCACTACTCCTCCTTTGACATGGGCAGCCCACCGGCTATGCCATACCTCGGCATGAACATGAACGTGGCTCCCATCAGCTCTCTCCACTGCCAATCCTACTACCAGTCGCTGTCGCACGCCCAGCAAGTGTGGTCCAGTCCCATTCTGCAGGCATCGAGCGCCCTGCCCAATCTCAACAGCAAAACCACTAGCATTGAAAACCTCCGGCTACGGGCTAAGCAGCACGCTGCCTCTCTGGGGCTTGACAGCTTACCGAACTGAAAACCAGTAGGACGAGGGGAAATACACGCTTCGAAATGAAGACTTACCACAACGCAAGACATGATCGAATCTAAGACGAGCTAGATGTTGCCACCTTTGGCAAGATGCTTTAAAAGCGAATCCAAACGTGAAACTCCATTGCATATCAGTTTCCTATGATCAGACGGAATCATCACATATATTGTACGGGGTAAACTAAAACCAACAGCTCTACTGCAAAAAAAAAAATCATTAGTCTAGCTTCAAGTTACAGATAACCCAGTACCAATGAGTTACAGGTAGTACTTTAAACAAGTCGGTATCTTGCATTTAAAGGTTGCGTGCAGAGCTTTCTTTAAAACAAATAAATAACAAGTTTTAATAAGTATCTTTTAAGAAGATAATTAATTTAATAACAGCCCGACTAAATTAACTTAGCGCTTAGACATTTGAGTTAGGAAATATCTCCTGATCAAATAATCGACAGCTCTTTACACTAGAAATAAACCAAACGTGGACAGAGGGAGCAAAAGGGAGTTAATTTCACTCGTTCACAATTCTTCCTTTGATTTTTAAAGGACACTAACAACGCGACTCTTAAAATTCTGTCCCAAAGTCATTTAAAAAAATGTAGCTGAGTTTAGAAGACAGCACCTGGAACTCGGTTCCAAATGCTGCCAGTCTAGCCGTCCGAATTTCGTCTCAGTTACAGAAGCAACCAGCAAACTGCAGAGGGTAGCGCCGCTCGAAGGGAGGGTGGGTTAAAGTTCATCAGAACACTTATTCTCCAATTTATTGATTTAAACAAATTACATCTGAAATCTGGTGAATTGTCTTAGTTTTATAGTGAAGATCATAGTTATGGTCATTGCAAATATCATTGGCATTAAGAAACATGTATAAGATGTGTTACCTAGGAATAATTTACGATCTATAATCGAACTGTAGAGTACCAGAAACGTCAATCCGAGATAGAAGATCAATTGGTGTAATTTGTAAGCTACAAATGAAGGACGTTGTCAATTCATAAATTCGTTCTCGGTCGGTGTGAATTACAAGCCGTTGCAAATAAGAAACTTCTGCATTCCGACAAGTCACGCTTATTTTATTTTGCTGAGAGATACAGCGTTGAAACTGGTCCAGAGGCCCACCGAGTCTAACCCGACCACTGATCACCCGTTCGCACTTGTTCTATGCTACCCACTTTCGCATTCACTCCCTACACGCTAGGGGCAATTTACAGAAGTAAAATAACCCGCAAACCCGCACGTCTTTGGTATGTGGGAGGAAACTGGAACACCTGGAGGAAACCCACGCGGTCACAGGGAGACAGGACACATTCCACACTGGAGATCAAGATCCAGCCCGCTCTACCAGCTGCGCCATTGTGTTCAGTATCAGACTGTTTACCACAGAATCCAAGACACCGTAAATTGTGACTTTATTCCGCTACTCCTGGATCAAGGTTAATATTAACGACACCAACAGGAACCCAACATAATTATTGACTGCAAATTAGAAAGTGCTGGAGGTACTCACTGGGTCAGGCAACATCCGAGGAGGGAATCGACAGGCGACGTTTCGGGTCAGGAACCTTCTTCAAACTGAAGTAATCAGTCTATACCTTCCTCAGATACTGCCTGACCCATTGACTTCCAAGATAACTTTGTGTTTTGCTTAAGATTCCAGCATCTGCAGTGTCTTGTGTCTACAATTATCGCCGGATAAATGGGGAACGCTTGGCGCACATAACTAGTGCATATACATAATTATAACACGGAAATAGACGATTACGATCACTTGCTTAAAATACATATTTGGAAATTGCAGCTTCATTGAATTAACATCACAATCCACTTTTCAAAAGAGCACTCCCCTTCTTTAATAGCGGAGCCTTGCTGTGTCAATGGATATTGCAACGCACTATTACACAAATGTAAACGCCAGGTTGAAAGCATGGCCCAACCAATTGGATCTATTATGATTCCGTTTTTTCATTCCAATATAAAAATGAATGCAGTGTGAATCTGCATTGCAACTGGTTGTCGCTGGCACCAATGACTCTCCCCGAACTGCAATGGTTTTTTTGGAGTTATGCGCAGGGATCTGTTGGGGGTTGTCAATAAATTCTCTGTGACTTCACCGGAGACAGAGAACACCACCCTCTCTTCCCTGTCTATTGACACAAGTTTTCCACTGTCTCCGGAGAAAATATTTCCAATATAGATTTGGGTTAGGATGGGAATTTATGGCAAAAGCTTCAGGTTGAGATGGTAGCTTAAAACTGAGTGACAATTCACGATCCTTAACCTGGCTAGATATGAGCTCAAGGATGAAAGCTTAAAATCTGAGAAACTATTGCAATAGGTATCAGTGTAGCCCAAGAAACACAGGGGTTATGGTTGAATGGGATGGTGCAAGTTAGAATGTGTTGGGCGTGCTCATTGTTTATGGAGAGTAGATGGTGAGAGGTTAGAACGGGGGCATTGGAGAAACCGAATCAGGAAATATTATACACACGAATGTGTGTAAAATTTACAGCAGTTGATAATTGACAGGTAAATACTTGGCGTTATTATCATTCCTTAAATATAATGTCCATTAATACACTACTATTGTAAACGGCAATTTTTTTTAAATTGTCTGTTCCCAATTATCTGTTATCAAATTCCCAATGGTGGTTTAAAATCATTATCTGGTAAAGCATTTACTAAACAAACCAGCAAAAGCATCTTCAGGCAAAACGTAGAATCTGTATACAGCATTACATTGGTGAAAACCAAGGGAGAAATGGTATCAACCATAGAGATGCATCATAGAAAGCATACAGTTGGGTTGCATCACAGCTTGGTTCGGGAACAGCTTTGCCCAGGACCGCATGAAATTACATAGAGTTGGAGATGTAGTCCAGTTGTAGTCCTATTGACTCCATCTGCACATCGATTTGCCTCAGAAAAGCAGCCAATATAATCAAAGACTTAGACCACCCCAATCATTCTTTTTTCTCCCTGCTCCCGCCTTGCAGGAGGTATAAAAACTTGAAAGTGCGCACCACCAACCTCAAGAGCAGCTTATTCCCCTCTGTTATCTTGCCTCTTAATGATCATTCCATAAACTGGGTTACTGTCTGATTCACCTCTATCCCATTGTGGACATTGAACTTTGTCTATGGCACTGATGCTACAATGCTGAGAACTAGATTCAACACTATCTTCCCATTTCCTCTATCCATTGTGCTTGAGTGTGTCTTGATTGTATTTATGTATAGTATTTCTGGTCTGTTTGGATAGCATGCAAAACAACGTTTTTTTCACTGTGCCTTTGTACAGCACACGTGACAGTAATAAACCTAAACCTAAACCACTAACATTATCAAGTCCCCCATGTTACCTCGGCAAAGACTGGGTGAAATCAATGAAGTCAAACATTACCTTTTCTACTCCAGCACCTGAATTGAAACCCAGCGCAAAATAATCTGTTGGTTTGAAAGTTCTTATTAGTCCCAGAACCTTGTAAGAATGAACAATATTAGTGTTCTAGTGCGGATGAAACATAACAGGGAGGGCAGAAAATAGTAATATTTCATCCATATTTAATCCTTGTTGTACCTGTCCCCAAACTGCCCAATAATAACATTTAATTCAGAATAAAGTAAATAAAGGGGTGGAGATTTGATTGAACCAGGTGATTCTAACGAGCCAAAATGTTATGCTAAAAACTGGATATTCAGTTCCATTTACCATACTGAAATTGATATTTTATGCTACATATAAAATCATCTACCCCAAGGAATTCAATCACAACATTTACATCATTAACTTCACCCCACAAATCTTGAGCTTCCCAGCACTGATGTTCCAAATACTGAGATGAGTTCACCATGAAACCAGTTCACTGCTTTCAAATTACCAAGCCATCTTTTTTGTTAATAACCTAGATAGAACATAAGCAAGAATAAATAACCTATACTCATGGTATTGTCAGTGTAAGACCATTTAGCTGGATGTTCAGGAATTTGTGCTGTGGAGGTCAGTGCTAATCCTAATCTTTCATTGTGCTCCATTCTACACAAAACTGTCAGTGGCAAACAATAAAGAGTCCTCAGCTATATCCTCTGCCTCCTCATTCTCCAAGGTTTCTTCAATCTCTTTGGAGAAATGGTGTAGGAAAGAACTGCAGATGCTGGTTTAAATTGAAGGTAGACACAAAATGCAGGAGTAACCCAACGGCACAGGAGAAATGGTGCTCTGATAACCACATATGCATGTAATCAATTGTGACAGAGATAGAAATGTGAATCAACTAGTGAAAAGTTCTTTGTAACATAATTGCTGTACAGATTAAATCATTTTTATTTACATTTTACAGAAGGTTGGTGAGGTGTGAGCTTGACCCAGGATAGAACATCAACGAGGATAGCCATGTTGTCTCTGAAATGTAAATAATGTCTGTTGTGTTGATGAGCAGTGTGTTAAGTCAGTGTTGCCTTACCCAGATAGTGAGAGGTTTTCTTGTATTTTTTTGCTCCCATGATAATTGCCACAGTTCCGTAGAAGGTTTGAAAATATATAATATAAAGAACTCAGAGTCCTTAACAGTAGATCGTTTTATTACACAAAAAATAATCTACCCTACAATAACAGCAATCTTCTTAAAGAAGTCCCCTTTTTTTGCTTTTGAGTCGAAATTCATTATCAATCCACTTCAAAGGTTTTTCAGGATTGTACATTTAGCAGTGTACCGTTTATATCTTCAACTACTTAATTTAGGTAGCAAGGTAGATTTGTTCACTTTGCATGATAAGTGATGATTTTTAAAGAAGGAAAGCATATTTGCATATTCCCCAAGAGTATGCAATAAAAAACAAGAACATGCCAATGCCATTATCATATCTTTCAATCTTTGGAAGATAAGGGCAGGAGATTTATTCAAGTCAGGAGGATGTGTTTAATAAGGTTACTATGCCAACAAATTTCCAATTTACACACAGTGGAAGGCAGATCAACTTGCAATCTGGAAACATGTTAACTAAAACTGTTCATACAGTTGCAATTAAATAATGGAATTTTTGAATATATTCTGATCTCTATGTGTAAGAACAGGGATGGATAATAATATCAGCCAAAGAACATAATCCAAACAGATTAACACTACAGAAGAAGTTGATTCTCACTTCAAATCCCTGGTATCATGGAGACATGAAAATGTATCACTGATTTATAAGGGGAACTATATTCAGTGAGTGGGCTCAATATTCAGTGAGTGGTGGCTAAGCAAGTACAATTACCCGTTAGAACTGAATTCTTCAAAACAATATGTGGTTTTGTAAATCTATTGTTTGAGGAAAGGATAAAGGCAATTATCATTTCAGTGTTTAAAGAAACAAATAGGTCCAAGGTACCACTAAGTTAAAAATGTCACAATTTTCAATTAAATTAAGCATTTCTGCTTCTATGTTAAAAAAGAATTTAAAGCCTGTTCATGCAGAGATGGAGCAGTTTTGCATGCATTGTATTTGACTATTTCATACTATGCTAAATATCGTAGACTTTGACAACATCTCTCTGGAATTACATGACTGCAGTCCTAATCCAGTTTCTGAACATGCCATCACCTGGACCAGCAAAACAAAATATATCAAAATGTTCAACTAAAAGATTACATAATAGTTGGTTAGGACATCTTCTAATTATTTCCAGAATTGGTTTTAAATTGAATCCAAAAAAAGAAATTGAGCTTCTTTTGCTGTGCAGACAATAGAAGGGACATTTGGTTATAACTTGTATCTTTTAAAAAAGACTTACATATTACAGCACCTTTCATATTTCCTAAATGCTCCAAAGCACTTCACAACCAATGTATTGCGACTAACATCAATATTGTTTTCTAAGCAAAATAATAATTGATTCTAGTATGCAATCGAGCCATCTCCTTTAATCAGGAGCTGTAATGGGACATTTGAATTAAACCATCTAGGTGGTTCAATATTAAGGGTGAGAAAGAAGAAACGTCCCCAAATGTTTTCTTGCCAATGCATCAAAATATTAAGAATCAATAATAACATTGATAATAATTTACAAAGTCTCAACACACTGAAATTCAAAAATGCCAATGACTCTGGGTACTTTCCAAAATACTAATTGTGAATTGTTTGATTTTTGTAAATAAGTTGCCTGTGATAATTTAGTAAATGGACTGTAGTATGTATTGCCACTGAGAAGCTTGCCTCTTACAAAAAGGGAAAGTGCAAAGCAATTATTTAAATAAAAAATAAAAGTGAGTGAATTCCATTACTTGTATTGTGCTACGTGGCCTTGTAAAATGTTTCATTATAAAGAGCTTTTGCAGCTAATTAGATAACCTGCACTTTGTGAAGGTCACTTAAAAATATTTTTTAAAAGCAGAACATTTTGTTTTTGTGTATGTAATGTATAAATAACGCAGTCTAAGGGCTGAACTCCAGCAGTTCATTGGCAAATGTTTATTCATAGGCTCATGTTTCCAGAGGTGATGTTTGTGAAAGCCTCAGCCACCATAGTAAGGTCTACAAGACCATTTGTGCATTTGCTTGTTGTATAAAAAAACACTATACAGAATGTAAAAAAAACCCTCAGATGTTGAGAAATTTTGTGGACATGTTTTACCGTAGGCACTATAAATGTTTATTTTGATGATTTTTAATGGGGGATCTGTATTTATCTGAATAGCCACATAATTCTGGATGTATATAAAGCAAAGTGTCTGTACCTTATGATGTCTCCCAGTCTTCATTTGTTCCTATCAGCATTGCTGATCAGAAGCCGACCTCGCATACCGAATGTCAGCTCGTAGTGAAATCAGAGTGCATGTTTCTGCATTTGGGAAGCACAAGAGTTGCAATTCTGAGCTGCAATCTCATTTCTGAGCATGTTCCTAATCTTAGATTTGGGTGCAGAAAATATTACTTATGCGTGTGAATGAAAGAGTTAATTAAAATAGATCATTCTGCAGTGTCTGTTAATTGATACATCTACAGACTTGCTGTCCGTAAATCCAACATATTTGAATTGTTCACCAGAAACAGAGAAAGAACGTTGGTTATTGTTGTCTTGTCAGGTGATAATCTACAGGAAAGTAGGATCACAAAAAATCTTTACTGACACGTACTTAAGATGAAGGAAATTTCTATCTCAAAATAAAAGAGATAATGGCTCTATGATGAACTGACCCTGTAGAACTATCTTTCCCTGCCATAAATCGATGGATGTTTGTGGAATCGCCCATCATTGAATAGCCTACTTTCGTGTCTTGTAATTTTCAATTGCATTAATACAGTGTTGCCCTATGCCGATCTGATAATACATGTCACAGCAAGAATTGGGCAAAGTATTGTTTAATTTTTTTTTGTGATTTTCCAAGGCATCCTTGCATATTTCCTCCTTTAGGTATGAGTCATACACCAGGCCCTTTAACCTACAATATTACTGCCAACATACCTATCTATGTAGGATGGAGCCGCAGATGCAGGTTTTAACTGAAGATAGACACAAAATGCTGGAGTAACTCAGCGGAATAGGCAGCATCTCTGGATAGAACGAATGGGTGATGTTTCAGGGTGAGACTCTTCTTCAGACAGGTTACTCCAGTATTTTGTCATGCCCATCTATACCAATCGCACTCTTGCATTAATTCCATATTCTTCTATGCCTTGCTCATTCAAACACTCGTCCACATATCTCTTAAGTGTTCTTACTGTTCCTACCGCCAACATCGCCTCTAGCAGCTTATTTCGGATGTCAACTGCTCGTTCTGCAAAATATATCCCCTATACATTCCCTTTAAACCACCTCCCGCTTACCTTAAATCTATCCCCTTGTTTTCAGCACCTCTATTATGGAAACCCTATCTACATCATCCATAATGTTATTGTCATATCACTTCTCAGCCTCCTTCGCTCTAGGGAAAATGGAACAATCTCACTTAACTCAAGTCCTCCAATCCACATATAGTTCCAAAACTGAGAGATTGCAATGATGTGAATCGAATTCTTCAAGCAAAGCCCAAAGAAAGGCACGCTAAAGGTATTCAAAATCAAGAAGCATTTAGACTGTTCAGAGTAAATAAAGAAACCATGTTTCAAATGGCAGAAGCTTTGATAATTAGGGTGCAAATTTAGAATACCTATCAACTGAAAAGAGCAACATAAGGAAAAGAGTTAGTAGTTAGGATTTAGAGTGCGCTCCCTGTTAGGGTGGCAGGTACAAATTTAATGATCGTTTTCTAAAGGGAATTGTATAAGGGTTTAAAAAAAATACTGGGTTTTGGAACAAGAGTGGGAGAAAGGGTCCAAATTGCTTTTGGAAAGGACTGACATCGACTCAATGTGCCCCACTACCTCTTTCCGTCTGATATCATTCTATGATTTTATTATTCTAAGTTCCTCTTGTTGATTGTGCTTCCACTATACTTTTAGCAAAGGGCAGCACATCCATAATTGTCAGCTTGCTAAGAAACTGAAATATGCCTTCCTTCTTGTGATCTCAAGAGAAACAATGCTCATGAAAGTCTGAAGAATGATCTCAACCCGAAATATCGCCCATTCCTATTCTCCAGAGATGCTGCCTCACCCGCTGACTTACTTCAGCAATTTGTGTCTACTGCTCATGAAATGCCAGTTTGCTATTTGGGAATAAGATTCTCCCCTTTCTGGACTGCAATGCAGTCAACCATAGGTTCAATACTTTCTGAACATGAGGAACACCCATGATTGGAGTATTAACTGAAGAAATTCAGATAATTATCTCTGAATTAAATATCTTGCCCGTAGTGTGTATGGTTCATATAATAAAGATGCTTCACGACAGGCCCACTGATAACAAACCTATCACTTTCTCATCATGTGCTCTCCAATAGACCCTTCCAAATAATTCTATAAATGCCCCTGCATTGATGACCTCCCCAAAGAGGTGGTACGCATGATAGTTACTGTCTAACTGTATAAGATTGCAATGATAATGCCCACTGACATGGGGCTTGATGCGTGAAAGCAATGGAGTTTGGAATATCTATTCTGTTCTGTTTCAAAGACTTTAAATGTTAAATAGTTTCAGGCTATTATTTCTACAGGGTAGAACTGTGATTAAGTATTGGGTCGGCAGCCAGGAGCTATTGATCCGGAGGCATGAGTTTGAATCTCTCATGGGAGGGAGGTGGGTAATTTAAATTAAAATAAATAAAAGTAAAAAATAGTCTTAACACAAAAAAGCGAAATTCTGTAATGGCACAGATGACCATTGTGGACCACAGATGGTGGAGCCCATGATGGTCCAATGTTAGCTGGGGAAGAGGTGATCATGAAGTGATACGGAGATGTGAATAGTTGAACTAGTAGGATGACTAGTGTGGGGGAGGGGGGAAGGTCAAAGGTCAAAATGTCAAAAAGGTCAAAAACTTTATTTGCCATTTGTGCTTACACACATAGGAACTCTTGTGCGGTTGTTCAGAGAGTCAAGTCAAGTCAAGTTAAAAAGACACACAGAAGACACATAATCTATAAAAACATATACTTCTCTAGAACTAAAAAAGAAAGAAAATGCCTAAAACCCTATATAAAGGGGAAAGTGAGAGCATTGTAAATTACACAAACCCTATATAAAAAGTGTCGATTGCATTGTAAATTGCACAGGCCCAGGAGACAATATAATATAATATAATATGATGTGCTGTGAGGTAGGTCAGGACATCAGTTCATTTTGTTTTGGCCAACAGTCTCACTGCGGCAGGGAAAAGCTCTTAAAAAAGCGTGTTCTGTTTGTGACGATGCTGTCCGCTCGTCTGTGCCTGAGGTTGTATGTGCAGTTTTTGTGTTTGAGCAGGGAGTGAGCTGGATGTAGTGTGTCTCTGATGATTCTCTCTGCTCTTTTTTGACAGCGCTGTGTATAGATTGTATCCATGGAGGGGAGTTCTATTCTGATAATCCTCTCTGCAGTCTTTATGACTCTTTGCAGAGCCTTCCTCTCTGTCTGTGTGGTGTTTCCATACCACACCGTGATGCCTGTGGTGAGGATGCTCTCTATCAGTCCTTTGTATACCTGGGTGAGAGGGTGACAGTGCAGGCCAGCTTTTCTGAGCAACCTGATGAAGTACAGTCTCTGCTGTGCTTTTTTCACTGTGGCAGCAGTGTTCAAAGTCCAGTTCGGATCTGATGTTACTTGTAATCCCAGGTATCTGTAACTGTCAGCCCTCTCCACCACAGTCCCCTTGATGATGAGGGGCTGCAGGGGGGGTGGATTTTTCCTGAAGTCCATTATTATTTCTCTTGTCTTGTCTGTGTTGAGGCTTAGGTCGTTCACCTCACCATAGGCAAGAATGTCGTTCACCAGACTCCTGTAGCCCGACTCGTCCCCTCCCTTGATGAGGCCCAGGATGGTGGTATCATCCGCATACTTAATAACGATGGTATTTTCCTGGGTGGAGACACAGTCGTGTGTGTACAGGGTGAAAAGTTTGCGACTGAGACAGCAGCCTTGTGGTGATCCTGTGCTGACGGTGAGCTCTGCAGACACCCACCTTCCCATCCTCACCACCTGTGGTCTTTCAGTCAGGAAATCCAAGATCCAGTTACAGGTGGGAGTCGGGACGCCGAAGGGTCAGGAAGAGAGGGAATGCAGGGTTTACTTGAAATGAAATAAATCAACATTCCAACTGCTGGGTTGTAAGTTACCCAAGCGAAATATGAGGTAGACAAAAATGCTGGAGAAACTCAGCGGGTGAGGCAGCATCTATGGAGCGAAGGAATATTTCGAAGAAAGTTTCGGGTCGAGACCCTTCTTCAGACTGATGTGGGGGGGGGGGGAGAGCGGGAAGAAGAAAGGAAGAGATGGAGACAGTGGACTGTGAGAGAGCTGGGAAGAGGAGGGGAAGGAGGGAGAAAGCAAGGACTACCTGAAATTGGAGGTCAATGTTCATACTGCTGGGGCGTAAACTACCCAAGCGAAATATGAGGTGCTGCTCCTCCAATTTGTGGTGGGACTCACTCTGGCCATGGAGGAGGCCCAGAACAGAAAGGTCGGATTCGGAATGGGACGGGGAGTTAAAGTGCTGTGCCATCGGAAGTTATTTAATGCGAACTGTGCGGAGGTGTTGGGCGAAGCGATCGCCAAGCCTGCGCTTGGTCTCACCGATGTAGAGCAGTTGACACCTGGAGCAGTGGATGCAATAGATGAAGTTGGAGGAGGTGCACCTGGAAAGACTGCTTGGGTCCTTGAATGGAGTCAAGGGGGGAGGTAAAGCGACAAGTGTAGGATTTCCTGCGGTTGCAAGGGAAAGTGCCAGGAAAGGGGATGGTTTGGGTGGGAAGGGTTGATTTACTAGGGAGTTACGGAGGGAGCGGTCTCTGCAGAAAGCAGACAGGGAAGGACATGGGAAGATGTGGCCAGTGGTGGGATCCCATTGGAGGTGGCGAAAATGTCGAAGGATTATTTGTTGTATGTGACGGCTGGTGGGGTGGAAGGTGAGGACAAGGGGGACTCTGCCCTTGTTACAAGTGGGGGGTAGGGAGGGGGGGGGAGTGAGAGCAGAGTTACGGGGTATAGAAGAGACCCTGGAGATAGCCTCATCTATAGTGGAAGAGGGGAACCCCCATTCCCTGAAGAATGAGGACATCTCCGATGTCCTGGTGTAGAACACCTCATCCTGGGTGCAGCTGCGGTGTAGACGAAGGAATTGAGAGTAGTGGATGGAGTTCTTACATGGAGCAGGGTGGGAAGAAGTGTAGTCCAGATAGCCACAGGAGTTAGTGGGTTTATAGTGGATGTCGGTCAGTAGTCTATCACCTGCAACGGAGATAGTGAGGCCTAGAAATGGTAGGGAAATGCCGGAAAAGGTCCAGGTGTATTTGCGTGCCGGATGGAAGTTAGTGGTGAAATGGATGAAGTCAGTGAGTTGTGTGTGGGTGCAGGTGGAAGCACCAATGCAGTCGTCGATGTAGCGGAGGTAGAGTTTCGGGATAGGGTCCTGGTATGCCTCGAACAAGGATTGTTCGACGTACCCTGCAAAGAGGGAGGCATAGCTAGGGCCCATGCGCGCGTGCCTTGTATTTGATGGAAGTGGGAGGAGTCAAACGAAAAGTTATTAAGGGTAAGGACCAGGCGGAGGAGAGTATCAGTAGACAGGGATTGGTTGGTTCTGCGGTCGAGGAAGAAACAGAGGGCTTTAAGACCCTCCTGCTGGGGGATGGAGGTGTAGAGTGACTGGACAACCATGGTGAAGATGAGGGAATGGGGGCCTAGAAAACGCAAGTCCTATAGTTGACGAAGAGCGTGTGAGGTGTCTTGAACTTAGGTAGGGAGGGATTTAACCAGGGGGGATGGGATGGAGTCGAGGCATGTGGAAATAAGTTTGGTAGGACACGAACAGGCAGAAACAATGGGTCTGCCAGAACAGTCAGGTTTGTGGATTTTGGGGAGAAGGTAAAATTGGCCCGTGCGGGGCTGGGGAATGATGAGGTTAGAGGCTTGGGTGGGTTGGAGCCGGAAGTGATGAAGTCAGTGATAGTGTTAGAGATAGTGGCCTGGTGCTCGTGTGTGGGGGTCATGGTCCAAGGTGATCAGCTAGTTCATTTACCGGTACAGAAGGAAGGGGGCATTGTGTCCCAAAGCCATTTTTGCTGCTTGATTCTCATAGAATCAAATTAGGTTAAATATGGACTCTTTATATATTTTCTCCTCAGATTGTGCCCTGAGGTTTTTGTTCTGCACATCTTACATGACAAAAAGTTCATTCCCGCTTTCCGTGAAAGCATTATGAAGATAAGATCATAAGAAACAGGAGCAGGAGTAGGCCATTTGACCCATTACACATAACATTCATCATGCTTGCTAAGCTGCTTACCCTCGGTGATGATAACGACACCCGCCCCACCCCCGTTACTCCCTCACATTTGACTAACCTTCTGGGTGACCATTGCTCATCTTACATGAGGATACTTTCAATTTAATTCTTGCAACATTTGCCCAATCAATTTGTTACATACTCACATTTTAAATTTTCTCTCACTGAGCGGAAATGAGAAATATCAATCATTAAACACGTCAATGTATATATTTATGGTTATACTGCTTACAATTATTATAGTAACTGAAATGGAATGGTCCTATCCTTAAAACAGCCCGGATTTTAAAGAGGAAATTAATTCAGCAATTCTGCACCATTGTTCACCTCTCTAAATAATTGAAAAATAGGTGACTTCAAGGACATTCTAAAAAAAATGAATAACTACCATTTTTCCGAACCAATTCTCCGCATCTTTTTGGAAAAGTTTGTAAAACCTCTGCCATACATATCGAACTTAATAGCATTCATACCTAATATTCTCATTCATGGTGTACATTTTCCAATGTTTTCCTATCATCATAGAATGTAGAAGAGTACAGCATAAACATGTCCTTCAGCCTACAATGTCTTTGCCGAGCCTGATGTCAAAACCAACTCTAATTTGCCTGCACATAATCTATATCCACCCATTCCCTGCATTTAAACTGTGCCCCACTCACCTAACACTATGCCTTCTAGTATTTGGTATTTCCACCCTGGGAAGAAAGTTCTGATTGGCTACCCCATCTATGCATTTTATAATTTTATATATTTCTGCTAGGTTTCCCCGCAAACCTCTGTAAACGAGAGTTACAGCATTATAATCTGAAACCGTAGAACCAAATGGCCAGGAGTTTCCTGAGTGGGATCTTTCACAGGCACTTGCTGCCTACAATTCCCATTCCTCTAAATTTACTTTCTCTATATTTCAATTGGCTGATCTTAGTGTAATAGAGCCTCAAAACACTGGTGACAACAATCAATATAATGAGGTGTCGTGTCCTCACTTTACAAAATTCCCAGGGAAAACTTTGAAAGATGCAAAGTCGCACACAAACACACACACGGTGTTGCTGACATTTAGACTTTAGACATATAGAGCGGCCCACTGAGTCCGTGCCAACCAGCAAGCACACCACAGACTAACCTACACTCAATAAGGATAATTTTACAACTTACCAAAGCCAATTAACCTACAAACCTGTATGTCCATGGAGTGTGGGAGGAAATCGGAGCACCCGGAGAAAACCCACATGATCATGGGGAGCACGTACAAACACCATATAGATAGGACCCGTAGTCAGGATCGAACCCAGGCCTCTGGCACTGTAAGGAGCAACTCTACTGCTCTGTCACTGTGCCATCCCAATGGAACCGTAATGATTTTTTAACTAAAAAGCTCAGCACACTTAAAAATATTGAAACAATTAAAAAGTTGAAACCAAACATATATACATTTTTTTTTAAATGTAACGATTTTTCCTGATCTGTCTGCACTGCAATAGTTTAATCCACTCAAGCAAATGGGCACATAGATCTTGTCCTAGGTCTCACTTGACAGGGACCCGAAAACAGATTCATCAGCAAAAACACTGCAACTCCTGTTCTGCTCTCAATTCTATGTGAAGAGTGCAATCAAGAGCTTGGCCCATAGGTTCTAGATATCCGCCTTCGCAAGAGATTCCTGAAGCGCACTGGCAATTATTCTGGGAAGTCATGTGTTAGTGTAAAAAATAATGTCACAAAATGCTGGAGTAACCCAATGGATCAGGCATCATCTCTGGAAGTCATGAAAAGTGATGTTTCTGGTAGCGACCCTTCTTCAGACAGGTTGTAATTAGTACATGTTAGTATCAGCATCTTAGATAATCCACTAACGTCTATATACATGAATGGATATGGGTCTCTGGACTGAGTTTTTCCCGATTCCTGCGATATGCCCACTGGGTGACTCTCACATCGAGAGACAAAGTGGATCCAATGCTATAATACAATTCAAGCATAAATCTGCCATCTAATTTTTCATCTGTCCAAAATTATTTTGGTAATTATTTTATTTTAAATCACTTTGCTTTTAAGATTGATTGATTTTATTTGTCCTTATTTTTCTACATCTCAATAAAATATTTATTTAATTAATCAATTAATTATTATTAAGAATTACTATTCGAAAAAAAATTAATACCCGAAATAGACAAAAAGTGCTGGAGTAACTCAGTGGGCCATGCTTCTGCGCACTGTGCATGGCTCGATTGGGATCATGTATTATCTTTCCGTTGACTGGTTAGCACGCAACAAAAGCTTTTCACTGTATCTCAGTACATGTGACAATAAACTAAACTAAACTTTAGTATAATCCAGCATCTGCAGTTCTTTGTTTCTATAATTTAATACCCTGTCTGCTTTGCCAAACTTCAAGCTGCCAGTGGAGTTTCGGAGGGGTGGAATAGGCACGAGCTTCGCTGTGGTTAGCTGTGACCCGGCCACTTTTCAAGGTTTCTTCACTGTGTGCTTTTGGCATCCACATCCTGGGCGGATAATTCAGTTATAGGTTAAATGTACTGTAGGTGATGCTTGCATGCAGCAGGCCCATGCCAACACATTCTGACCCAATGTATATAGGGATATTGGCTGTGAGATAAACATTGGCTGCGACTCCAGACAAACTGTGTTGTTCTTCAAGTTCTCGTGGAGTCATAGAGTCATGGTGTTATCCAGCATAACACTATGGCCCACCACGCCCATTCTAACTATCAAATGCCTACCTACACTAATCCCATTACCGGCGCTTGGGCAGTAGCCTACTATGCCTTATCAATTCAAATGCTGATCTAGATACTTCTTACATTTCCATAAGTTCATACGTTAGATGAGGCGAATTAGGCCATTTGGCCCATCAAGTTTACTCCGCCACATAATCATGGCTGATCTAACTTTCCCTCTCAGCCCCATTCTCCTGTCTTCTCCCCATAACCTCTGACACCTGTACTAATCAGGAATCTGTCAATCTTCGCCTTAAAAATATCATGGCCTTGGCTTCAAAAGCCATCTACGGCAATGAATTCCACAGATTCACCGCCCTCTGACTGAAGAAACTCCTCCACATCTCCTTTCAAAAGATATGTCCTATTTATTTTGGTACTATGGCCCCTAGACTCCTACGTAGAAAAATCCTCTCCACATCCAATCTATCCAGGCCGTTTCACTATTCATTAAGTTTCTGTGAGGTTCCCCCTCATCCTTCTGATCTCCAGTGAGTGCAGGCCAAGTGCCGTCAAAAGCTCATCATTCGTTAACTCAATCATTCCTGGGATAATTGTTGTAAACCTCCTCTGGATCCTCTCCAACGTCAGCATATCCTACCTCAGATATGTGGCCCAAACTGCTCACAATTTTGTGAGTCAACCACTTCTGCTACCCACTCAGTCAGTATGTTCCTGATCCTAACATTATCTGGGTACAAAAGTTCTTCCTCAGATCTCTTCTAATCCTTTTCCCCCTCATCCCTGAATCTATATCCTTTAATTTTTGATTCCTCTATTATGCAGACACATTTTCCATTTTATCCACTCTGTGCCTCTCATACGTTTGCACCTATCATTTACCTCCTCAACTTCATTTGCTTCATGGGAAACAAAACCCAGACTCTCCATTCGCTCGTAACTTTGTCATATATATTTAACTTTCTCTTAAAAATGTAATTTTTAAACTGAAAATAACCTCCTCTCAGATCATCATTTTAAAGATGTTTCCTCCCCTTTCAGGGTAAAGAATGAAGAATGGAAAAGATGTTGAAAATGCCAGGTTCCTATTTAGTTCAGGAGTGCTATAGCAAGCACAATGCTAAATGGGGGAAGAAAAATCAATTTCTCATTGCATCTCTTTCTGGGTGATCAATTTCCAAATAGATTAGCTAGGGACTGGTTCTGGCAAACTAATATTGGAATCAGTTCGTTGTTCAATGGAATGGGGCTCTCAAGGCCGAGAATGTAAAACCCTCGATTTTGGATGAGAGAATAAGTAATGCAGAATGTTAAGGCATTACCTCTTTCTTCCTCAGTCCTTATTTCAAATACGGCCCAGTCATTTTGGATGAAAATATTTCCCATCCATGTCCGTTAAAGATCCATAGTGAAATGAGGTGAGGCGGTGTCAATTTAGTTCCCAGTGGGTGTGAGTCCACACAACTGGTTTTGCAAAAAAATATCTTCATTGGTGAAATTGTCACAATTACTAAAACTGATTCATGTGTTGCAAAAAGAACTTTCAAAGAGCACTCCTTGTTGGAATTATTATCTGTTCATTTGTCTGAGTTACTTCGCAAAAGATTCATATAACTCTTTTCTATAGATAATATTTTAGGCCATCATACTGGAGTGAAGGACCCCTACTGTTTGACTGTTATTGGAGTGTGCATGATGATTGTTTTACATCACAATCTATTGGCCATATTCTCCAATGTCCTACTAGAGAGTAGGCCCCCTATTGTTCAGCCATATAGAATTGTTCAATGATGATTATTTTGCATTAGAGTACATAACAGATGGCCAGATTTCACCCCTGCCACTGAATGATTTATTTTCTCATCACCTTTACTCCCGTGGTATTATTGAGCAACACAATAGTGCCAAGACAATGGTGAGGTATGAGTCTGTATTCACAGCAAATCCTCTTACCATGTGAAACCCAGATCTTAACTATACTGTTGTCTTGATGGAAAGACACTGAGAGAAACAAACAGATCTCTGCAGAAGGATTTAGAAATTTTAAACAGTGCTTTCGTGCAACATTACAAGAGCAACATGGGAGGGAATTCTTAAATCCTCCTTTACCTCTGGGGTGAGAACAATGTAGTGTGAGATTAGTATAATTTACTGGCTTGTGTGCAAAACAAAGCATTCACTCTGTTGAGCTACATATAAACAATAGACTTACAAACAACTACTAATTACTATCACCTACTATTGTTCTAGTTCTCTTAAGGAAGATATTGATGGGCTTTTGGAAATGCCATCGTCAAAAGAGTAGACTGAAAAATGACATACAAATATAATTAGCCTGCTTCTTTTTCTCATATGATATGCAGTGACCATCTCAAATATAGGCAGACAAATATGCTGGAGAAACACAGCGGGTGAGGCAGCATCTATGGAGTGAAGGAAATAGGCGACATTTCGGGTCAAGACCCTTCTTCAGACTGAAGAGACCCTTCTTCAGACTGAAAAAGGTCTCGACCTGAAACGTCGCCTATTTCCTTCGCTCCATAGATGCTGCCTCACCCGCTGAGTTTCTCCTGCGTTTTTGTCTACCTTCGATTTTCCAGCATCTGCAGTTCCTTCTTAAATATCTCAAATATAGGTTCGCGTCACCTAATGTTTTTTTTTAGAATTCATTCAAAGAGATTGAAACACCACCACTTGAATGACATAGATATTCAGCTCAGTCACAAGAAAGAAGTATTTTTTGTTTCAATCTAGTCTCTGCATTGAAACATAGACAGAAGACATTAACAATGTTCAGTTGGAAATTCCCTCCATGCACATGACTTGACGAAACACACATATAGGCATGTACGTGCATACACATGCACACACACACATGTAAAAACACTCATACACACATATATGTACACATACTCGTTTGCAAATATGCATATCCACTACATACACAAAAGCTCATATACACACACACTCATATACACACACATACATTTGCACCCCCGCACACTCACACACACATGTAGACACCCAAACTCATATACACAGACATGCATGCACACACAAAACACTCATTTGCACATATACAGAGATATCACTCTACACCTCCATCCCCCACCAGGGTGGTCTCAAAGGCCTCCAGTTCTTCCTCGACCAGAGAAGCAACCTATACCCAGCCACTGACACTCTCCTCCGCCTAGCGGAGCTGGTCCTTACCCTCAATAACTTCACGTTCGACTCCTCACATTTCCTCCAAATACAAGGCGTAGCTATGGGCACACGCATGGGCCCCAGCTATGCCTGCCTATTTGTCGGTTACGTCGAGCAATCCTTGTTCAATACATACCAGGGCTCCATCCCCGACCTCTACCTCCGCTACATCGATGACTGCTTTGGTGCCACCTCCTGCACCCGCACACAACTGACTGACTTCATCCACTTAACCACTAACTTCCATCCGGCACTCAAATACACCTGGACCCATTTGTATTGTATTGTATTTTAATGACCACACAGCCAGGCTGGTGGAATTTGTTATCAGTACAGCTCGGTACAGGTTCCAACATTTCATCAAACATTAAACATATAGCATAGATATACATACAAACAGACACATTACATAATACATAAGGGGCATGCTTATTCTTATTCCTCACCGTAGAGTTTAAAATGTTAATTGCAATGGGAATGAAATTGTTTTTGAAGCGGTTTGTTTTGGAGGCAATTGTCCTGTAGCGCCTCCCAGAGGGCAGTAGCTGAAAGGCATAGTGTGCAGGGTGAGTAGGATCAGAGATGATCTTGCGGGCTCTGTGTAATGGCCGTTTGTGGTAAAGTGATTCAAGGGATGGTAGGGGTAAGCCAATAATTTTAGATGCTCTGTTGATGATGCGCTGTAATTTCTTCCGGGAGAGTGAGTCGAGACTGCCGAACCAGACTGAGATGGATGAAGTGAGGATGCTTTCGATGATGGCTGTATAGAAGCGGAGCATGAGATGAGACCTTACTCTGAACTTCCTGAGCTGTCGGAGATGGAAAAGTCTTTGCTGGGCTTTTCCATAGATGTGGTCTGCGTTTGTCCTCCATTTGAGGTTTTTGCTGATGTGGGTTCCAAGGAGTTTGAATGTGTCAGTGATGGAGATGGATTCACCTTTAATGAGCACAGGAGTTTTGGGGGATGGCTGGCGTCTTGGGTCGATGATGAGTTCTTTTGTTTTTGATGTGTTGAGTAAGAGATTATGGTCTGTGCACCAGGTCACTGCTTTCCGACACATCCCTACCATTCCTTGACCTCACTATCTCCATTGCAGGTGATAGACTTCTGACCGACATCCACTATAAACCCACTGACTCCCATGGCTATCTGGACTACACTTCTTCCCACCCTGCTTCCTGTAAGGGCTCCATCCCCTACTCCCAATTCCTCCGTCTACACCGCATCTGCTCCACGGATGAGGCGTTCCACACCAGGACATCTGAAATGTCCTAATTATTCAGGGAACGGGGGTTCCCCTCCTCCACCATAGATGAGGCTCGCACCAGGGTCTCTTCCATACCCCGCAACACTGCTCTCTCTCCCCATCCCCCCACTCGCAACAAGGGCAGAGTCCTCACCTTTCACCCCACCAGCCATCACACACAGTCCTCACCATTCACCCCACCAACCATTCACCCCACCAGCCATCACATACAAAAAGTAATCCTCCGTCAGTTTCGCCACCTCCAACGTGACTAAACCACTCGCCACATCTTCCCATCTCCCCCCATATCTGCCTTCCGCAAAGACCGCTCCCTCCATAACTCCCTTGTCAATTCTTCCCTTCCTTCTCGTACCACCCCCTCCCCGGGCACTTTCCCTTGCAACCGCTAGAGATGCAACATTTGTCCCTTTACCTCCCCCCTCGACTCCATTCAAGGACCCAAGCAGTCGTTCCAGGTGCGACAGAGGTTTACCTGCATCTCCTCCAACCTCATCTATTGCATCCGCTGCTCTAGATGTCAGTAGATCTACATCGGTGAGACCAAGCGGAGGTTGGGCGATCGTTTCGCCGAACACCTCCGCTCGGTCCGCAATAACCAAGCTGACCTCCCGGTGGCTCAGTACTTCAACTCCACCTCCCACTCCGTCTCCGACCTCTCTGTCCTGGGTCTCCTCCATGGCCACAGCGAGCAGCACCGGAAATTGGAGGAACAGCACCTCATATTCCGCTTGGGGAGTCTGCATCCTGGGGGCATGAACATCGAATTCTCCCAATTTTGTTAGTCCTTGCTATCTCCTCCCCTTCCTCAGTCCCCCTGCTGTCTCCTCCCATCCCCCAGCCTTCGGGCTCCTCCTCCTTTTTCCTTTCTTGTCCTCGCCCCCCCCCCACCCCGATCAGTCTGAAGAAGGGTTTCGGCCCGAAACGTTGCCCATTTCCTTCGCTCCATAGATGCTGCTGCACCCGCTGAGTTTCTCCAGCTTTTTTGTGTACCTATAGAGATATTCATATACATACATACATTCACACCCCACACGCATATACATATACATTCATATACATTCATACAAGGATACAGACACACACACACTTGTGAAAGTCTTGAGTCTGCTGAAAGTTCAATGGTATCACAATGAGCTGCCTCATCTCTTGTGCTCTTTCCAACCAGGTCAGTGGTTTTACATTCAAACTCAACTTTCAGGAATCTGTCAATTTGTTTATTTTTCCAAGAGAATGATAGAGGTTCCAATTCAAGTACTTGTAATTAATAATTACTCAGATCTCTCGTCACTCTTATCAAATCAGACGGAGCTTTTCTGATAGAAAAGCAACGAGTTTCTGCAAAGTGCTAATTATACTGAACGGCACATTTGGTTTGTATACTCTATAGCTCCTGTCCATTGGGTTCTATCATGGTTTCCATGAACTGAATTTGCAGAACTTTCTGATTTTCACCATTGAACTTTGTGCAGCAACAGTTCTGTGGCCTATGTATGTTTTGGGGGGCATGGCTGATGAAAACATCAGCTGTTATGAGTCAGGCAGTCATCAGTATCTGTCATATTCAGACTGTTGTGGACATTCTGGCAATCTTCCATTCAGACAATGACAATTGCTTGTGTAGAAACAAAGAACTGCAGATGCTGGTTTATACCAAAGATAGATATAAAGTGCTGGAGCAACTCAATGGTTCAGACATCATCCCTGGAGAAAAAGGATGGGTGACACTTCAGGTTAGGACCCTTCTTCAGACTGGTTCCAGGGGAAAGACAATACATGATTACAATCGAGCCTTCCACAATATATAGATACATGATAAAGAACACTCAAAAAAACATTTGGACAGGTACATGGTTAGGAAAAGTTTGGAGACCAAGTTCTGACTAGATGAGACTAAATTGATTCAGCAAGTTGTACAATGTACAAATTTGACTGAAGGACCTGGATTCATGTTGTGTACCTCTGTGATTCAATGACTCCATGATGTATGAGTCTAATCCTTGTCTCTCTGATTAAGCATGGTGTTGTATATGACAAGACTGCGCCTCAAGGAGGAGAACGCCATTGGGTTTAAGTTTCACAATAGCCTCCTTGGCCATCAAATCTTTCGAGCATATAGCTTTTTTCACACTGGCATTGAAGTCGCCTAAGAAAATCAGTATGCTGGAATATTCTCAAGGTTGGAATTAGTATGTAACTTGGCCACATCAGTAGCTTCCATGGGTAGGTCATGTGTACTGATGACCAACTCCCAGGTCAATTCGTCCCTTCCCACCAAAACCACCCCTCCACAGGTACTTTCCCCTGCAACCGCAGGAGATGCTACACCTGTCCCTTACCCCCCCCCCCCCCCCCCCCCCCCCCCCCCCCCCCGACTCCATCCAAGGACCCAAACAGTCTTTCCAGGTGAGGCAGAGGTTCACTTGCACATCCTCCAACCTCATCTACTGTATCTGCTGTTCCAGGTGTCAACTTCTCTACATTGGTGAGACCAAGCACAGGCTCAGCAATCGTTTCATTAAACACCTCTGTTCAGTCCATCTTAACCTACCTGATCTCCCGGTGGCTCAGCACTTCAACTACCCCTCCCATTCCCAATCGGATCTTTCTGTCCTGGGCTTCCTCCATTGTCACTGAGGCCCAGCACAAATTGGAGGACAGCACCTCATATTTTTGCTTGGGTAGTTTACACCCCAGTGGTATAAACATTGACTTCTTTAACTTCAGAGAGCCCTTGCTTTCTCTCTCCATCCCCTTCCCCTTCCCAGTTCTCCCACTAGTCTTATTGTCTCTGCCCACATTCTATCTTTGTTCCGCTCCCTCCCCTGACACCAGTCTGAAGAAGGGTCTCGACCTGAAACGTCACCCATTCCTTCTCTCCAGAGATGCTGCCTGACCCGCTGAGTTACTCCAGCATTTTGTGTCTACCATAGTGCACTAGTTCTGCATGAGGTACCCATGTGATATTTATTAACAGACAAGCACATTCATGATGGCAAAGCTTAATCCATAAAAACAAGTTCACAAGTTATGGGGGTAGAATTAGGCCAGTCAGCCCATCAAGTCAACTCCGCCATTCAATCATGGCTGATCTCTGCCTCCTAATCCCATTTTCCTGCCTTCTCCTCATAACCCTTGATGCCTGTTTAAATCAAGGATGTGTCCATCTCTGCCTTAAAAATATCCACTGACAGCCTGAGTTTCACAAATTAACTACCTTCTGACTAAAGAAGTTCCTCCTCCCCTTTCTAAAAGAGCACCCTTTAATTCTGAGGCTATAACCTTTGGTCTTAGACTCTCCCATCAGTGGGAAACATCCTTTCCACATCCACCCTACTGTATCTACAGTATGCCTTTCATTATTCTGTGTTTCAATGAGGTCCCCCCTCAACCTTTTAAACTCCAGCAAGTGGAGACCCAGTGCTGTCAAATGCTCATCATAGGCTAACCCACTCATTCCTGGAATCATTCTTGTAAACCTCCTCTGGATCCTCTCCAAAGCCTGCACATCCTTCCTTAGATATGAGGCCCAAATTTCTTCACAGTACTCCAAATGCGGCCTGACCATCACCTTCCTCTTTCCTTTTTGCATTTCCAGAAGATGCACGACTAAAAAAGACACAATGTGCTGGAGTAACTCAGCACGTCAGGCAGCATCCCTGAAGAACATGAATAGGTGACGTTTCGGGATGGGACCCTTCTTCATAATGAATAACGGTCCCAACCCGAAACGTTACCTACCATCCGGTAGCACTTAGATCTTCCACGATGAAGTGCTTCGAGAGGTACAGTATGCCATGAATAAACACCTGCCTCAGAGTTGACCTAGATCTGTTTTCAATTTGCCTTTTACCAGAACAGGTCAACAGCAGATGCGATCAAACTGGCTCTTTGCTTTAGACCACTTGGCCAACAGGAATACATACATCAGGATACTGTTCATTGACTACAGCTCAGCGTTCACCACACGTTATAGCAGAACTATCATTGAGCACTTTAAACTCTGCTTCTCACATTCCGTCCCACCATAATCAATATAATTGAACGACTTTAGAAGCAGTTCCACACAGTTAATCACTATCACAAGAGACAACAAATTTGAAACACGAGTGTGTCAAAAAACCTCATGTATTTCCCAATCCTTCACTTGCTGCTGGTGACAATTCTAAACCAAGATTTTCTTCCTATGTTTCAGCAACTTTCTTTTTCTTCCTTTGAGCCACTATTCGAAACCTATATCTGACCTTGTCATTGACCTATGTCTGACCAGTCATTGCCTCTCTTTGGCTCCTATCAGTTATGCTTTTAATTCCACTGCTGTGAAATGTCGTAGAATCAATTTCCATAAATGCAAACTGCAGTTTTCATAAAATTGCCATATAAATAAATGATCCAATGTACTGACTAAACCCTCTTTCTAACTGGGATTTTTCCACATCTGATGTACAAAGAATGGTAAATTGATCAATTAATTAATTTCAATGGTGATTTTAATGGAAATTCAAGTTGCAATTCACAAGAGGTATTATTACAACTTACCAATTTTCCTCCCAAGGAAAATGAACACAAAACCATACCCACTGTTCAGTCCCAACCCCCACACTGTGTGCTTTTTAAAATTGATCCACAAGAAAGAACGCAATCTTTATCCATGAGCTAGAAGCTCCAAAGCCACATTAAATACTCCAATTTCCCATGCTTGAGTCTTAAATCACTTCTTAGGCAGAAATGCTTCAGAGACGGGACTAAATTGCATTAAGGGTGAACAATAAGGCAAGTGAACATCCGGTGGATTGGAAGCTATAGGAAAAGAAACATCACATTAGCTGTGGCATGCAAGGAGCCTATTAGGAGGCAGCAAGTGTCTCAAATGCATGAGTCTCTCAACCCAGTGCTAATCAGACATGGCTCAGAAATTGATTCCACTGAGGCTGGCACCATCCAGGTGTTTGCCCAAGGAAAGCACAGCACCTCGGCCACAGATGACTTGAAGCTAATTTCCTTTTTCCCTCTCCCACAAGTCTGAATGAGATTTGCAAAGGTCAGGATTAGGAGGATGAAAATAACTATGTTTTAGCTACCACCTGAAAGCTGTACTGATCTGCTTTTTTCACAGCCCCATGATCATTCCGCAACTTATTTCAGATTCCTCTTAATGTCTAAGCTCTCTCTGAAAACTTAAGTTATTAACTCTCCTCAAGGTAATATCTAAAGCCTCAGGTATCAGCTCTGAACTATTAGCAACTGCTCAACTGGCTGCATCCTTAAGTACTCACACACACATAGCTCTGCTAAAGGAGATGACAATTGCAGCAATTTAAAAAAAATAATTCTGCATTTATTTCAGAAAAACAACAGATTCAAACATCCATTTAGAAGGCGGATGGAATTGTATTAAACATAGATAATAAAGACAATGAAGATCCAGTGGAACGCAGGCAACACATTAGTTTTGGGTATTCACAGAGTCTATTATGAGCAAGTTTCTAAATCGCTTAAATCTCTCAACAATACTTTATTTTACTTTTCTGACAGTGTGTACCAATTAGGTTAAAACGGTTTCATTTTTATTTCTGTGAAATCATTTGGATATATCTATCCACTTTATTCCGTGCATGTTATCACTGTTAAATTTGGATTGTGTACATGAAAGAAATAACAGAGCGGCATTGGTTTGATATTTTAATAAAAATTAAACAGATCTAGCATAAAGATGAAGCTACAGAAACTAATATTAAAAGACTGAGTCTTCAAGGAAGCTCCACCCAGCTTCTTGTTTCCAACTGATGAATAGCTACAGGTTTTTCCCCATGGTAGGAGGGTCTAAAACTAGAGGGCAGACATTTAAGGTGAGAGTGGTAAGATTTAAAAGGGGCAACTTGTTCACACAAATGGTGGTGTATATATGAAAGGAGCTGCTAGAGGAAGTGGTAGAGGCGTGGACAATTACATTTAAAAGACACCTGGACCGTTACATGGAAAGGAAAGGCCTGGAGGGACATGAGCAGGCACAGGCAAGTGGGACTAGCTCAGTTTGGCAACTTGGTCAGCATGGACAAGTTGGAAGAAAGAGCCTGCTTCTGTGTTGATTCCAACTCCAATTCTATAAGCATATCTGGAAACCTTCCTGGTTTGCTCCGAGAGTCCCAAATACGTTATGATACTTCCAGCAATTTTGGGAAGAATTCAAGGATGCTGCAATTCAAAAGGCTGCTGCACCTCTTTGGGAGTTTGTCATTTTGAGAGAAAGTATCCTAGTCACTGTGATTGTGCTGCAAGAAAGATTTTCATTCCATTGAAACTCTCCTTCTTCCTCCTCCAGTTATCTTCAGATTTTTAATATTATCATCATTTAAACATTGCCCTCATTTTCTTCACAACTTTTTTTAATAATCATAATGGCCTCCCTTATACCACATACACCTTGACTATCATTTATATTCACAATTAAAAGAATAAGATCTAATCTTGGCTCCAGCTTCATATGCCACCCAACCCCTTCTGCCATTTATCATCCGTGCCAAGGGAATTGCCTTTCTGCCAACTTACCCAAGGCGCCATGTGATTTCTATTTACAGTCACTGGACCTCCAGAGACGGAGGGTTTTTTTTTTTTGTTTCTTTATCTTCTTTCTGCCTGCAAGAAGTATCAGGTACAGCCTGCAGGTTTACAGAACACAAAGCACCTGCTGTCAGTGTCAGCATAATGAGGCGTAGGCTGGACAAATTAGCTGGCTAGTATCTTTCTGACAACCAACAGCTAGCCTGTAATTACTGGACCCCTAAATGCAGGTCATGAAGAACCGAAAGAAGACTAGATAGAAAAGAGTAATCATCATGTCTTCGGTGAGACAGGGATCAAATGATCTGGCAGATGAGATGAAACTAAACCAGTGGACAAACCAGTAAGCACCAGTGATAAATCACTGAGCTATTTAGTAAAGCATGACACCCTAAGGCACCGATTACAGCACTATTAAAAACGGTATTCTCTTTTCTTGTTGAGGTGAAGAAAGAGAGAATAATGTTGTCTAGCAGAACAACAATCCAGTGGCACAGACCAAAGCACAATAGCACCAGACTTACCAACCTGGAAATAAAACACTGTGTTTGGTCCATTGAGCAAGGAGTTCGGACTTTGGGGAGTAAAGGGGAGATTTTGTTTTAAACTGTTTTAATCTACGATGTTTCAATTGCAGTTGTACACATGTAGCGGTAAACAATTAGCCTTCTAAGTGTGTAGGAAGGAACTGCTGATGCCTAGTTTACACCAAAGAAAGACACAAAATGCTAGAGTAACTCCTAGGGACAGCTAGCATCTCTGGGTAGAAGGAATGGGAATGTCACCCATTCCTTCTATCTATCCAGAGATGATGCCTGTCCCACTGAGTTACTCCAGCATTTTGTGTCTATCCTTCCAAGTAATAAGATGAGTCATCAGAACTGTTTAACTGGGGTCAGACCTGCCTCAGACCATGTGAGATGTAAGGATATATGTATGTGGGTTCTGCTAAGGTACAGTGTGAGTTAGCACAGCACACAGAGCTCAATGGGTGTTCTGAGTTATAAGGGATTTCACTGCAGTAAGGGAAAAATTTGGTGATGAACTGAGATGAAAAATTGGTCCTGGCAACTTAAACATTTTGAAAGTTGTCAAAAACAGCATGGTGGTAAATAATACAGAGAAAACAACCAGTAAGTCAAAGCAAGGAGCAGATAAGGCGTTTGTTATTTCCTTATTTGTTTAATTTTCTCACTGGCCCTTGAATTTGACAACCCCTCTGATATTTGCCAGAACTGTCAGCTAGCAGTCCAGAATGGGCAGCAGTGTAGCTTTATATTTCAAAATAGTAAACAAATAAACTAAATTAATATGATTGAGTTGATTTGAGTTGAGTTGATTGTCATTTTAAAGCAGGCATGGCAGATAATGTGCTGCAGCTGTAGTATGTGGGAGCTTAAGGGAACCTTGCAACCCATGCTGAAGTCCACAATTGAGCCACTGAGCTGAAGTCCACAATTCAGCCACTGCAATGCATCCTGGAGGCAAAAGAAGGCAGTATGTCCCATTCATATTAAATGCTACGGAACTGATTGATAAGAGGGTCAGAGGAGTGTGACTGAAATGAGCAAGTAGTGGATCCAGAAGCAAACACTAGAGGAGCTTCAGCCTGAGCACCTTTCTCACATCACATGCTTCATGTAGAGATTGTACGGAGAAACAAGAAAACTGGCCACACCACCATGCTACTGGGGCATTTAAATGAATGAAAAGATAGGGTGCAGTGTATGTGGGTGGGAGGACAGATATCCTTCTCTGTCGTTGTGAGTATGAGATCCAAAATCTGTTTAGCTGTGCAGTGCCATCTTTAAGGACATTTCTCAGAGCTGAGAGCAACTAGGAGGGAGGAGAACAGTTGTTGTGATCCAAATATAAAGTGATGATATTATGAGGACAAAGACGCTGGTTCTACTGTGGAGTGGGAGGAAACTGGAGTTCCCCATATCCATTTTGAGGCAATGGTTTGGGACCTTCTGCCAATGCTACCCTTTGTCCCACCTTTCAGCAGGGCTTACAAGGTTGTCTCAAGTGAGAACTGGAATATCTTCCACAGCACTGGTGCTTCTTATATCTAACGTGCATTAATCAATAGGAAACCACAAGGTTCTTCTCTAAATAAAACACATTTAGCTTTTGTACTTCTCCATTAATACTTCACTTACTTGTGTCAGAATTTTAGGATATATCTACCTCTTAAATGTCATGCATCAAGGACACCGTGTTGCCTAGGCGACAAGGCATTGAAATGACACATTGATGTGGCTAGCTACACAATGGCAATTGTGAAGCCGGTAAACACACCTACTGAGACAAATGTCTTTTTTCAGGGTACTTTAGTGAAATAAACTTTAATACCATATAGACATAGCTTCTCGTTGGCAAATACATTTCAGCTGCAGATTTTTCTCTACACTGAGGTGAAGCGATCCTACTTTGCAGAAGAACGTGTTATAAAATTCCTTCAAAATACCCAAAATGAAGGGATGTCAATGAAGCCAAAAGACAGCCTCTTATGTCTTTTCGGTACATAAGGCCACATATTTCAGGGAAACAACTTATCATTAAGATTCTGTCAAAATGTCAATGCTGAAGAAATATCACCGTATTTTGAACCTTCTTTATATTGTCATGGACTACAGGTTACCAGCAGCCGCAAGTCAAATATCAAGTATGTGCAAACAAAGGACTCATCACATGTCCCCTCAGGTGAAATTAAATGCCCGAGATGATTCTCCAATGTGTACAGCAACCCTGGAAAAGGAATATCGCCCCTGTGGGTCTTGCTAATGAGCATCGCAAGCGTAATAACTCTTGGACAAAGTGCCTAAATTAGTAGATAAGATGCAGGTTTCAACAGCAAAGAGCAAGGGTGTGACCAGTAAGGCTGGTCATAAAACTGATCACCAGTCCTGCAACAGTGTAAAAATAAACAAAGTGACGGAGTAGCTCAGCAGGTCAGGCAGCATCTTGGAGGACATGAACAGGCGATGTTTCGGGTCGGGACAAGCTTGACCCGAAACATCGGCTATCCATGTCCTCCAGAGACGCTGCCTAATCCGCTGAGTGACTACAGTGTGAGTTTTTTTTATAAACCAGCATTTGCAGTTCCTTGTGTTTTCTGTCCTCTAATGGTAATCACTTATAAAGAGAGCATGAAGACATAAGAAACATGAGCAGGAGCAGGAGTAGATCAATTGGCCCCTCTAGCCTGATCTACCATCCACGCCAGTATTTGGCAACAAAAGTAATGAAGATACGAAACTTCAATTCTCATTCCCTGCCAAGTCAAAAAAATAGATGTGAATAAAACAATGCAAAGCAAAAACTAAAGTTATTCTGCACAAGTACTGTTGAAAAATATAAACTTTTATTAGTTCAGCACAAAGTAGAGAAGTAATGAATGATATCAGTGTAATATTCATGTGTCTTAACATTGAGCACATAAATAGTATTGAAAAATTAACTTTTCGGCTCAGAAAGCACAACTCGATTGACATCACTAATTAAATTATTGTTCTTCAAATCACCAGAAAGTTCTTGGGCTTAAATGGGATGGAATGTTTTTGAAAGAAAGCAATTTTCAACAAAAAGCTGGAAGCAACAAAGGAATTAGAAATTTCAACAACAGAGAAATGACGGTGCTTTCATTTCACAAAATGGCTTACCCAGATTTTTTTTTTTAAATCACTGTACTCAATGTTCAATTTTATAATGATGCCACACGGTTAAATTCTAAAGTACTTGCGGTGGATTTAAGCCAGGAAAAGTGAGAAGAAAGGAAGCTGGCCACTATAGACCATTGAAGAATTTCCCCTCTATTCAGCAGCTGTCAGCCACTGTAAGAATATGATATTAATCCTGTTTCGAACATCCTTTTTGTCATTCAGCGTGGCAATTCTCTCCTGCATTCTTCAGCCTGTCATTTACCAAATCCCTCAAATGGCATTACGGCACTGATAAGCATCAAAGAGTGCTTAGAAACATACAATAGATAAAACAAGGAAGCCTGTCAGCCAAAAGAACCTGTGTCTGGTGAAGTACTGAAATAGGAATTAAGTAAGTGTTTGCACTGACCCACTGTCTCCAAGATAAATTCTTTTCTTCAAATAGAAGGATACAGGACTGTAACCTAATATAGTGGCACCGTTAATTTAATTTAAACAAGCAATAAACATTGTCTACACTAGAATGGGGCCTAGGCAAAAAGAAAACCTCAGATCAGTAATTACAACATTGTGCTTATTGAGGCATCTGTTAACTTGTAAAAGTTATTTTATTTTTCTTGTCCTACGTTTACTTTAATCCTCCCCTCTCCTCTCCACCATCACGCACCACCACCCACTCCACTCCATTACACACTCCCAACAACTTTCCACAGTGATAATTGGTCAGGGTGGTCAAACTATCACTTGGAAAACAAATTAATTTGTTTCCCTTTTCTCTGACTCTAATCTGAAGAAGGGTCTCGACCCAAAAATGTCACCCATTCCTTCTCTACAGAGATGCTGCGTGTCCCGCTGAGTTACTCCAGCATTTTGTGTCTGCCTTCGGTTTAAACCAGCATCTGCAGTTCCTTCCTACACATTAATTTTATCCCTCTACTGGCCAGGAGCCACCACTCAAGATTTTCCTCCCCAGTTCTCTGATATTAATAATTTCCAGCATATGGATACAAGGATGGCAAGGGCAGGGTGAGTGGGCTATAATGGAGAGGGGGAATGCGAACAAACTCATGCATATGTGACAGAAAATAAAGAGTGCTGGAGAAACTCAGCAGGCCAGGCTGCATCTCTGAGAGGACATGGATAGCTGTAATTTTGAGTCAGGGCCCTTCTTCAGACCAAAGCATTGCCTATCCATGACCTCCAGAGATGCAGCCTGACCCCTAGGGTTAGTACATCATTTTGTGTGTGTTTTTGTAAACCAGCATCTGCAGTTCCATGTTTCTCCAGAAATAGACACAAAATGCTGGAGTCAGGCTGGAGAAAAAGAATGGATGACTTTTCGGGTTGGAACCCTTCTTCAGTGTTTCAACCCTTCATGTCTGCTAGTAAGTGTACAGCGCTTTAGTATTTAAAGTGCCTACACAAATGCGGAAAAAGATAAATTACTTTGCACACAGCTGGTTGACTTAAACGCCAGGAGCACCAATTGATACTATGATTGTGGGATAGATTAGCTGCAGCTTGTCAACTCTTGTATTAGTCCTGAAGTTGGAGAAGAAACCGAACAGTCTGCATTTGACTTCACTGCTACCGTAAACTTATTTTGTGTGTCAGCATTGACTACCCTCACAAGTTAGCTCCTGATGGGTTTGCCACCACTAACGCCCTTTGTTTTATTTGTAAAAATGTGCAATATGTCTCAACATTTACTGGTTAGATTACTCATAACAATGGCAATAAGCATCCTCCTTTTATGAGGTAAAAAAAAATACAACACTTCGCACTTGTCCGAGTTAAATTCCATCTGCCATTCCTTGGCCCACGTTCCCAGTTCTTCCAGATCCTGTTGTTTGTAATTTTGGATCCAATATTTTTCCGTCTTTCCTCTCCTGGTGTTTCATATTTCATTTACCTCCACCTATTTACTACTCATTTGTATCTTTGGTTATTTGGTTATCTTTGACCACTTGTGCAGTTCCCTGGTTTCTATCCTGTTATAAGCCGTTCCTTTTGCTCCCCTTTCCCTTTTTCTCACCAACTTAAACTTGTTTCATTTCCAACTTCTCCCACTTTTGATGAGAAGTCATCAACATGAGATATTAACTCTTTTCTCTTTCCACGCATTGTATATTCTCAGTGTAATCGGTTTTTATTTCAGATTTACAGCATCCGCAGTATTTTAATTTGGAAGCAATACAGAGACATGGTCTACACTACACAAGGATACAGGGAGCAACTTCAACCACTAAACATCAGACTCTTAAATTCCCAAAAGCCTTTAACTCCATCAATGGAGAAGGATCGTGGAGCAGCCCTCTCAAATTTGGCTTTTCTCAGAAATTTATCTCCATAGTACATCTGCTAATATGATGACATGTGAGCTATAATTCCAATAAAACAATCTACCAAAAACTCTTCCCAGTGCAAGCTTGGATCAATCAAGGCACTCCTTCATCGCACTCCTCTTGTCACCCTTCTTCATCGCAGATAAGCTGTGACTAAAGTGAAGCTAATCTATCACGTGAATCAGAAACTGTTCAACCTTCAACACCTCCACTCCAGAACCAAGGTCACCAAACTTCAGTCATCAAACAGCGGATGATCCTTGTGTGTGTACACACTTGCAGCCTGAGCTCCAGGTCATTACTGATCCATTATCTGAGTACTGGGAGAGTACTGAGTGAGAAACTCAAAGAAGAAGGTCAACAACCTGGCCCGATGCACAATACCATTCCCTTATCCCTGAAAGTAGAGGTTTGCAACAAGATAAAGAACATATGGATCACTTTCGATATGTAGGGTCAGAATCTTTCTTCAGACTGGCCCATCATCTGTCCTTTTCCCTCCATAGGCCTGTCCTGTTGAGTTCCTCCAACACTTTGTTTTATGCACAGAATTCCAGCATCTGTGGTCTCATGTGTCTAAATGAATCACTCTCCATACTTTGGAGCAATGGTTTAGTGAGCACATACATCAATGGTGAGATTTAACACAGACTTAGATTAGTAAGGATGTTAAGATAGGGAGAAGGCAGGAGAATGGGGTTGAGAGGGAAATATAGATCAGCCATGATTGAATGGCGGAATAGACTTGATTGGCCGAATGGCCTAATTCTTCTCCTATAACATATCAACCTAAGAACTTTGGCCATCTGGGAAAAAGGGTATCCAAAGATCAACACCTCAAACTTGCTGCATGAGTTGGAGACAAGGACAACAATAGCAGGCGCCTCAGTATTACAGAGATACCATCGATGTTGTGTCTGTTAAATCTTCCAAATCCATTTGCGGGATAAGCAAATCAATTTCAGTGTCCTCTCCTGGGCCAGTATCACCAGCATTAAGGCTCTGCCACATGATCCCCATCACCCCATGTCTGACACCAGACCACCAAACTTTGAATTGTACTCTTCCTTGAGCAATAACATGAGACATATCCTGGAGATCACAGAACATCTTTCAAGGATGTGCTCAGAGCCTCCTTGGAAAAAAGAACAAACATCTTCATTGAGTAAGGAAAATTTCTTGCCTGTATTCACTCAAAATAGAGGTGAATTCTGATAGACATTGCTTCTATTTGACCAATGCATTGGACCCCAAACCCTCAAACGAACCACCTGCCCATTACATCAAGCACTTCCTGCCCATCTCATCACGCACTTCCTGCCCATCTCATCAAGCACTTCCTGTCCAACCTCTAAAGGTTGAACCCGTGACTTGTTGACTAAAAGCCAACAACAATGTCATTGATCCAAAGTTGACACCAATTTAATCGTCAGTATGAATGGTAAGAGTCCAGATTCCAAAAGCCTTCCTGAATGTTACATTTTATTGACAAAGAACAATTCACAGTATTTGCCACTACAATTGGATGTCTCAGTACCAACAGTGTTCTTGTGCCCACAGACACCTGAGATCAGTTTAGTCACCCAGCAGCAGCCCTACACCTATTTAGAGCTATCAGACATCCAAGGCATTCATCCTGTCACTCTTCAGAGATTCTTCAGCTCCATTCCAGAGGTTTCTGCAGATGTCAGAATGATGTGCTACAAGGTGGATCACCATACAGTAACAGGCTGTAGGACAGTCGGAAAAAGACTACATAAATCTATGGTACACAGACTGCAGCTTTCTTCTAGAGTTAAGTTTTCAATAACATTCGATGTTGAGATCAACAGATAAGAAATTGAACCCTCTAGCCAACTTCCTCCTTCATTTTTGGCTCCATAAAACTATTTGTCTGTAACAAGAGCCATTGTAGTAAATGAACGTGAGCTACCTATGCCTCCGGAAGAGCCTTTTATACGGAGAATTCCCACTGCAATCAAAGATGGCAAACGGCTTGTTATCAACTAATTGCTCCTTGTTCAAGGTCAATAAAAGTGCTACATTTCCAACAGCACTCAAAGGTAATAAACAGAGAGCCCTGAAAAAAAATCCATAGGCTCAGGTGGTATTTGTTGAGATTGAAACAGAATTGATGTTTCTATTTCATGATCTTCTTGCCAAAGCAGAAAGGAATATACAGCACAAAACTACCAGGTACAATTCTAAAGGGCAGCATTTGCATGTGTAAGATCCTGCCCTAGCATTCTTCTGATGCACTAATCTTAACCTTGCCACCAGTCTCCACCACCTAAACCTCCGACCCATGGTCCACTCTGCACTGGAAGCAAATCACCTACTAGTTAACATGGAAAAACCTTGTGAGGATTTTTGTGATGTTGTGAGGTTTTGAACAAAGAAGGGCCTGGCGTGAGAGGCCATCGAGAGAACAAAGGAGAACAAAGAGGGACCAGTGTGTGGGGGCTTTGGAAAAGAGGGACCCAAGGGTGGGGGGGAGGGACTGTGGTGAATACTTTTGTAACTGTCGGTGCCCTATACATGGTGACTCTTTGCATACTTAGGTAGGTGTGTGGGCCCGGCTTTACAGTTATCGCCACTCGAACCGAGCCAGAAGGCGGAGTAAATGCGCGGGCGCCCTGGAAAAGCTGAAAAATCTCGCCCGCGCTCGCTCAATGAGCCTATCTCGCCCAGCGCTGCAAAGTCGGACCTGGCCGGCCCTACAGCTCCATCCATCGGCGGTACCTCGAGCCCAGGTATGCCTCTCTCCGGGTCGATTATTCCGGTTCCCGGTCTGTCGGTCCGGGGCCTCCCAGCCAGGCCATCTGTGAAACGCAGTGCCGTGTTCTCCCTGAATCTCCGCCCGCTGGTGTGGGAGCCGCTAACGGACCACAACTCACCCGCTGTCCCTGCTAAAGTGGCCCTGATCACCGCAAGATCCTTATTGAACAAAACCTTCATCGTCAACGACTTCTTCAGCCATGATCATATTTCGGTGCAGGCTCGAAGGCCCGAATGGCCTACTCCTGATATGTTTCTATGTTTCTTCACCGCCCGTGGATTGGACTTTTTACTGGTCACAGAAACCTGGCTTAATCCTGGTGAGCTTGCTCCACTCGCGAAACTCCAGGCTCTCCAGACGCGGTGGGGGCCTAGCCACTGTGTTTAAGAAACATTTCAACTGTCGCTTCCTGAACGCTGATCACTTCTCTAGTTTCAAAGTGCAACCAACTATAGTAGATCTAGTCTATCCCCTCTTAATTGTTCTTGTGAATCGCCCACCAAAAATGCATAAGGACTTTATCACCCAATTTGCTGATCTTATCTCTAACCTTTTGCCCAAATTTGACTGAGTCTAGATTCTCGGTGATTTTAACATTCATGTCTGCTGTTCTACTAAGCCTCTGGTGAGTGAATTTATGCACCTGGTTGAGTCCTTCAATCTGACTCTACTTACCACTGGACCCACTCACAAACTTGGCCATACACTGGACCTGGTGCTATCGTCCGGTCTCCCAATTTGTAATATAGAAATTATTGATGCTTGTCTGTCAGATCACAATGCAATTATATTTGTTGTATCGCTGCCTTTCTCTCACTCAAAATCTCATCTCCCTGTTCGCTACTCCTGCTACACAAACTCATTGATTGCCAATAGGTTCTCTGAGACTATCAAAGCTGCTCCCGACAACTGCACCATCGAGGCTTCTCCCCCCCCCCCCCCCCCCCCCCCCCCCCATCTCAGCACTGATGATCTCATTCTTTTATTCAATACCACTTGCTCTTCCATCCTGGATTCTGTTGCCCCTCCTAAAATGAAAAAGCCTAAACCTAAAGGTTGGCCTTGGCTCAATGACACCACCAGAGCCCCAAGAAGAGAGCGCAGAAAATCAGAACGGAAGTATAAATGTGATACGTTTCAAATTTCCTTCGAACTTCTGAGAAGTAATCTTCTCAAATACCGGGAAGCAGTAAAGTCTACTAGAACACAATACTTTTCCGACCTTATTTCCAAAAACGCTCAAAATTCCAAGGTCCTATTTAGTACTATTACCTCTGTCATATGTCCCGCCCCCAGTACCAGCTTAGCTGGGTCTCTGCCAAGTGCGAAGAATTCTCTACTTTTTTCACCAGTAAAGTTGAGAACATCAGAACTAATATTTCCCCTCGCACCCGTGACCTAGATGTCTCTTTGGTCTGTTCTTTTAAATTAGACTGTTTCCAACCCATTACTCTATCCTCCCTTGTAAAGCTTGTCTCCACGATGAAACCTGCAACCTGCCCCCTTGACATTGTTTCCACTGCCCTTCTGAAGGATGTCTTTGCAATAGTCGGTCCCAGTATCCTCTCTATCATCAACATTTCTCTGGCCACTGGCACTGCTCCAACCTGTTTCAAGCACGTGGTGACCGTGCTTTTGCAGCTGCAGCACCTAAACTGTGGAATAGCATCCCGCTCATCATCAGAACTCCCCCCACCATCGACTCCTTTAAGTCACAACTCAAAACCTAATTCTACACCCAAGCGTTTTTGAGCCCCTCTGAGGGGCCGCTGTCAACAGTTTACGTATGTATCGTTAGGTCTGTCTACTGTTGTATGTGTCAAATTAGTAATTGCACTGATGTGAAGCACTTTGGTCAACGTGAGTTGTTTTTAAATCTGCTATACAAATAAATGTATCATTATTATAATTATAAATGTATTATTATTCATCCAGGTTTCCCTCCCGTGCTACGAATACATCTCCTCATTATCAATACTACCTCTGCTGTGATTCCATTGTTTGCCCTGCAGTGCTGCACACGTGATTAACAAATTATCATCAAGTCAATGAGCATTTCTAATAGAATAAAATAAAACATCCTTTCTGAATAGGACCTAATTGTTTTAAACAACATTTTAGCACTGATCAGTTTGAACCACCATATTTTATTTTATTTTAATAAATATATATTAAATTAAAAGTAATGAGAAACATTTAAGGTTGGAGGATATTCTATCAACTAACGACTGGGGAAGTAACGTCACTTGATGCAACATTTATTAAATCTCAAAATAGCGCTAAGTGGTGGTATGTTAATGACATGAAATGGGTGTTTCGGGAATAACCTGCCAGCTTCAGCCCATAGCTTACGTTTGCACTGAATTCACTTTGGAAGTTGTGTGAATTAGATTTAACACATACTGTAGTAACTTCACTATCTACATTGGCAAGGCTTGGGGTTCGGTACATTGAGTTGGAGCCATTACATGAAAATGTGGCTCTGTAATGTTTTACAGGACTGAGAACAACCCCCTGCTGTTGTGTAATTTCACGCTGAAGAGACTGATAGGGCTTCCAGCAGAGTGATCCTTTATGGATCAAATAATTCTCTCGTGCCTGTCCTAGGGCAATGAAAATTATCTATTTCATTAACTCTTTAAAGCGACATCCAAAGCTAAATGTTGACAGCCAACACTCTCCATCTCCAACAATGACTGGATACCCTAATGTTAGAGAAGAAGTCATTGATGAGCATACCTGGACTAGATCTGATGAAGGAAAAGTAAAATAAACATTATTCTTTGAGAGCTTTTCATTCATTCTAAGCTTAGTTCAGATCACACAGGAATGTGTTATCTCGCCAGGTATTTGGAATGCCTTCACTTTACCTGTCACTGTGAGGCCTAAATACATCATTATCAATTTATATACATAATACACATATACAATGCCTCCATTGTAATATTGAGATGCAGAAATAAGTTATTTTTGCAGAGGCTTGTAAATATCAGGAATTCTCTGTGCTGGAGTGCTAGGCAGGCTTACTCACTGTCTGCACTCAAGGTTGAGATTGATAGGTTTTTGGTACTTTGACGAATGATATGAATTGGAGATTGAATGGGAAAGAATATGAGATGAAGGATTAGTCCTGAGTGGACCAGTGAATGGGGATTCAAGCTTCTATTTGTTATGTTCTAAAATGCACTTTAGTCGGGCAGAGGCCATATCAGATCTTCAAGGTTATTAACAATATATTAATGATTTAGATGAAGGGATTACAAGTAACATTAGCAAATTTGTAGATGAGAAAAAGCTGGGTGGCAGTGTGAACTGTGAGGAGGATGTTATGAGAATGCAGGGTGACTTGGACAGGTTGGGGGAGTGGGCTGATGCATGGCAGTGGCATTTTAATGTGGATAAATGTGAGGTTATCCACTTTGGTAGCAAAAACAGAAAGGAAAATTATTATCTAAATGGTGTCAAGTTGGGAAAAGGGGAAGTACAATGGGATCTGGGGGTCCTTGTTCATCGGCTAATGAAAGTAACCATGCAGGTACAGCAGGCAGTGAAGAGAGCAAATGGCATGTTGGCCTTCATAACAAGAGGAGTTGAGTATAGGAGCAAAGAGGGTTTTCTGCAGTTGTACAGGGACCTAGTGAGACCACACCCGGAGTATTGTGTGCAGTTTTGGTCTCCAAATTTGAGGAAGGACATTCTTGCTATTGAGGGAGTGCAGCGTAGTTTCATAAGGTTAATCCCCGGGATGGCAGGAACTGTCATATGCTGAGAGAATGGAGCGGCTGGGCTTGTATACTCTGGAATTTAGGATGAGAGGGGATCTTATTGAAACATGTAAGATTATTAAGGGTTTGGACACGCTAGACGCAGGAAACATGTTCCCGATGTTGGGGGAGTCCAGAACCAGGGGCTTTCTCCTTTTCTTTTAAAGAAATCACTAATTAGACAGACAGATGCTGTGATTAATATTTTTTTTAAAATGCAGAACTTGCAAAGTTCAGTAAACCCTCGTTTTAACGAACCTCTATGTAACGGACTTTGGTTATAGGGGACTGACCTACCAACTGCTGCTCACACCACCCTTGGCTTAGGTTGACTCCCCTGCCACTCGCCACCGGAGTCATGTCATGTCATTAACACCCAACAGCTCCGGCTGCTCTCGCCCCCTCCAGCACTCACACCACCTCCTCTGTCGCTTCCAGCTTCGGCTGCCAGCTCGTGCCACCTCCCCTGCCGAGCCACCCCTGATTCGTGCCCCTTCCAGGCAGGACCTTCTGCCACCACCGCCGGTCCACACAGCTTCTTGAGCTGCTTTTAGGCCATGTCTGCCACCACCGACCCTCACCTACACTCTGTCCACCCATGTGTTGTGACTATTCACTGCGCCGATTCGCGTCTCTCCCCCGGCCGCCAGCTGGCCGGGGCCGTTTGCTTATCTGGATCCATGTTCCAGTTCCGGACCGAGAGTCTGAAGAGGTGTCTCAACCCAAAACATCAACCATCCATGTTCTCGAGATGCTGCCTGACCTGTTGATTGTGTCCTTTTGTGTATTAACCAGCAACTGCAGTTGTTTGTTTTTCAATGATAATACCTTACTTGATTTTATCGGACAATCTGCAACAACGGACATCATTCTACTGTATGCTTGATGGAAATGTCAGAAGACTTATTATCACTGGGCCTATCATTCGGTCAAACTTGATGACTATGTGGTTTACTAAGTTCCAGCAAAATTAAACCTGAATTCCATCCCCCATAAAAAAGAAGCACTGCTCCAAATGATAAAGTGGATGATGTCCCCTTTCCACAGAAAGTCATTTCTCAAATTAATGAGCTTAGGCTCCCAGGCACATACTCACAGAGACACACACAAACACACAAGATTCATTTGGAATGATCTATGGGCACAGAGACATGTAAGCTCCTAAGACACAGAAGAAGCAGGTTTACACATGTATTTTCTTAGAGGAACAGTACAAAGAGGAGTCACACAGAAAGCTGTGTGTGTGGAATTGAAGCAAAGAATGGGAAGCAAGCAACATGAGATCAGCAAAGCCTGCAAGCACATCAGATTTGTCATACGAACTTTATACAAATGGTACAGTAGGAATAGTTTTGAGATGATGTGACCATTTTAAAGATGGAATTTCCATCTTTAGCCACGAGTTAACTGTCCTTTTTTTATACAGGCGCTCAGCATTCATAGTCATAGAGTTTATATAGCATGGAAAGAGGCCCTTCGGCCCAACTTCATCATGCTAACCAACATGCCCCATCTACACTAGTTGGAACCTTGCAGTAATGCTAGGTAGAGCACAGTTACAATGGATTTTTGATAAAACTACTTGATGAATGTTACTTGGAGCTAGCTACAAATACCCAATAGTCCATCAGAGGCTGCACAAAAAACTGGGAACTGATTTCAATGATAAATTATTTAAAGGGAGCATCGTCTACCCTCTAGAATGAAATTATCATCTTGGGAGTCTGCTTTTTAAGAAATATAGATGCTATTCTGAGGATGATCTGAGATTGGGTTAACATATGAGAAGTGTTTGAAGGCTCTGGGCCTGTACTCGCTGAAGTTTAGAAGTAAGAGGGAGGATCTCATCGAGAACTACTAGGCAATGAAAAGCCTAGATAGAGTTGACATAGAAAGGATATTTCCAGTATAGTAGAATCTAGGACCAGAGAGCATAGCTTCAGAATAAAAGGACGTACCTCCAAAATAGAGATGAGGAAGAATTTATTTAGCCATGGGGTAGTCATTCTGTGGAATTCATTGCCACAGATGGCTGTGGAGGCCAAGACATGGGGTATTTTTAAGGCAGAGATTGGTAGGTTCTTGATTAGGAAAGGTGTCAAAGGTTATGGGGAGAAGGCAGGGGGAACAGGTTGAGAGGCAGGTACATGGATGGGATAGGTTTAGGGTGTTTGTGGCCAAGCACATGGAGGTGGGACTAGTGTAGATGGGGCATGTGGGTCAGCGTGGGCAAGTTGTGTCGAAGGGCCTGTTTCCATGCTGTATGACTCTATGACTCTTGACAGGGAAAAATAGATCAGCCATGATCGAATGCAGAGTAGACTCGATCGGATGAATGGTCTAATGTCTTATGATCTTATGACTTTATAACCAAAGGACATTATAATAGTCTGATCCTGAAAGCTTTCCCGTGTATTGCTGCCATTGAAACCATTGTCTATCCTTTATTTACAGATCGCAACTTTCAAAGCTTCCACCCCCTCCAGAGAAACCTCTCATGCGCCAACGGCTCTTCCATTTCTAAAACATAATTCCTTCTCCCAACCCAAGATTGCAAAATTTCTACCTTCAGTTCTTCCACAGCCTCTCCACCTCTTTCTGTTCTACGAACATTCAACCTGGCTTCCTCTTAGTGCCCCTACCTATTTAAACTTCAGCAGGACATCTAGTTTGCGTTAGAGTTTGGTTTATTGTCACGTGTACCGAGGTACAGTGAAAAGCTTTGGTACGTGCTACCCAGTCAGTGGAAAGACAATACATGATTACAATCGAGCTATCCACAGTGTGCAGATACACAATAAAGGGCATCACATTTAGTACAAGATAGAGTCCAGTAAAATCCGATCAAAGATAGTCCCAGGGTCTCCAATGAGGTAGATAGTAGCTCAGGACTGCTCTCTAGTTGCTGGTAGGATGGTTCAGTTACCTGGGAAGAAACTTTGTTTCTATTAGGAACATCTGGAATGCTGCCCAATCTGCCATCCATCCACTTGCCAACAACAAATTGAAAATATTATTCAGTCATCTTCAGAGTGTAGTCTAAAAGTTGCAGAAAAGGCAGGGTTAAGCCGTGGTCTGGGTGCAGAGGAGCCATCATTATGTATTCTCGTGGATATGCTTCCACAGAAATTTTAGACAAGTATAACACAGAGGCTGGGACATTTCCAATCACCAAAAGCACATGCTTCACTTAAAGAGATTTATCCTCATGAAGGTGACAACTATTGACAAACAGTCCTCGTTTAAACAATTCACCCCAAGCTTGAGGGAAGCTAATTATAAGTTGCTTCCGTGAAGTACAGAAAGAATTGTGCAAGACATTACATTCAGTGCAGTGGTGAGAGGGTTAATTGATGCATCTACATGATTTTCTGCTCAGTTAGGAGTCGCCTTAAGCGAGGGTTTAGATAAATAGTAACCTTAGCAGTAATAAATGGATTGCAATACAACAAAATGCTTCATTCAGCTAAACCCATCCGTGCATTGCAGACTCAGTGCATTATATTATCTCTTTAGTATTTCTGCAAAGATTTAGCCGGAATAAGCAAAATCCTTGAGTCATAAATATTCAGCCTCTAAATTGGTTATAGAGTCCCACAGACTGATAAGTGCGCACTACTACTGGGCGACTGCTGAATGAAACTTTATGTTCTATCGGCTAACTATTTCTGCGTTCAGGTATGAAACCAAAATCCCATCTAAGTTCGGCCCGGTCTGACCGCAGCCTCACCAAAACAACAAAAGTACTGACAATTCTTGTCATCACCAACTTAGCCATTTTCACAAGCAATCTAAAACGTACCTTTGCTCACATGGGCAAATTACAACAAGCCAAGAAGAAATTGTATGAGGCATTTGCTATCAGCTTAGTTTAGTTTCAAGATACAGCATTTAAACAGGCCCTTCAGCCCACCCAGTCTGTGCCGACCAAGAATCACACATACACTAGTTCTATCCGGTGGGCGGCGCGGCTCTGGCCAGCAGCGGCCTCTGCAGTCTGTCCGCGTTTTATTATTTTTCTGTCTGAGTTTTAATGTAGTTTTTGTTATTTTTTGTTGGGGGTGTGTGTGGGGGGGTGATGGTGGGGTGGGAGGGGGGGGGGAAACTTTTTAAATCTCTCCCTGCACTGGAGACCGACCTTTTTCTCGTCGGGTTTCCGTTGTCGTTGGGGCTGCAACGAGGAGCGGCCTACAACAGGAAGAAGCCGGGGACTCTGGTGCTACAACTCACCGTCGCCGTCGCCGTCGCGGGGCTGGCCGAGTCCGGACGGGTGGAGCGGTGGAGGAGCGCTGCTGCTGCGGCCCGACCGGAGAGTCGGAGCTCCAACGACAGGTCTGTGGACGGCGGCACCGGGAGCCCGCGGCTCCCTGGAGGGAGACCGCTTTTCAGGGCTCTCGCAACGGCGACTTCCCCCGCCCGAGTTGCGGGGTCGAAGAGCTCCTGGAGCGGGGCCTGACACCACTGCCCCGCGCGACTTTGACTCTGACATCGGGGGGGGGGGGGGAGTGCAGTGGAGAAATAAGTTTATTTGGCCTTCCATCACAGCGATGTGATGGATGTTTATGTAAATTATGTTGTGTCTTGGGTCTATGTGTTAGTATGTATGGCTGCAGAAACGGCATTTCGTTTGGACCTCAAGGGGTCCAAATGACAATAAATGTATCTTATCTTATCTTATCCTACACACTAGGGACAATTTACAGAAGTCAATTAACCTACAAACATGCAAGCCTTTGGGATGTGGGAAGAAATCCCTTGAGAAAACCCACGCAGTCGCAGGGAGAACGTGTGAACAGACAGCACCTGAGGTCAGGATCGAAACCGGACCTCTGGTGCTGTAAGGCAGCGACTCTACCACTGCGCAACAGTGCCCCCATTATTGTTAAAATATATTTGATGAAGTACTGAGCCATTTTGCCCAGTGTTCCCCGACATTCAATCTTTAATCAGCCTACATCCAACCTAGTTTTGTGCCAGGAAGACAAGCTCTGCCAAAACACTATTCACTGTATTTGGGCCAACACGTCGATGCCAACCAAGGTACCGATGTACGCTAATCCTATTTGGCCCATATTTCTCGAAACCTTTCCTCTCCATGTGCCTATCCAAAGGTAGACACAAAGTGCTGGAGTAACTCAGCGGGACAGGCAGCATCTCTGGAGAGAAGGAATGGGTGATGTTTCTTCGAGACCCTTCTTCGGACCAAATGTTTTTTTTCAAATGTTGTAAGTGTACCTGCCTTTACACATGCCCTGGCTGATCATTCCATATACTCAACAGTATTATACTCAATGCCTCACATATTCAAGGCAATCATACCTTCTTTACCACCCTGATTATCTGCACAACCAGTTTGAGGTAGCTTTGTACTTGTAGCCCAAGGTCTTGCTATTCCACAGCACTCCCAGAGCCCTGCCATTAACTGCATAAGTCCTGACCTGGGTTACCTTCTCAACAAACATCCGTTCGCACTCGTCTGAATTAAATTCTATCTGCCATTCCCTTGGTTTGGTTCAATTTATTATTGTAACCTGTGTAGAGATGCAGGGAACATCTTCATTTTGCATGCTATCTGGGCAAATCATACAACATATGACTACATCAGGTCAACAAAGAAAATAGAGTGCAGAATTACCCTCTTTCTCGGTTGATCTAGACCCTGTTGTAATATTCGACACCTGCACCATCCAGTGTACTTTTGAATCATTGTTCTAGGAATCTCACTGGATATTTTAAAAAGTAAGACAAGAATTAACATGATTCTACGTGGCATTTACTTCACGAGTATCCACCAGTTTAAGAAGTGCCTACCGTCAGGACATATGTCTTGTGTCTTGTTATTTTACCGAGTTAATGGGCTAAGCTCAAATGCTAACTGTCCTCACTGACAAGTTTATGAGGATTTAATAAGGCGCGAATGGATGAAATGAGGTGATAGAAAGAGCTCGATATTGAGAGCTGGCTTATTCTGTCACATTCCAGGAGTCTAGTTCCAACCAGTTTGCATCACCACATCAGCACGGGTAGAATCCAGTCACACACTCCTCGTGTTCTCACACAACATGCTAAAGGACCTTTACACTTCATCAGAATTTACTGATAATGATTAGGTGAATCGCCCAGAGTAGGTGCATCGAGGACCAGAGGTCATAGGTTTAAGGTGAAGGGGAAAAGATTTAATAGGAATCTGAAGAGTGACTTTTTCACACAAACAGTGGTGGATGGATGGAACAAGCTACCAGAGGAGGTAGTTGAGGCAGGGACTACTCCAACATTTAAGAAACAGTTAGACAGCCACATGGATAGGACATGTTTGGAGGGATATGGACCAAATGCTAGCAGGAGGGACTAGTGTAGCTGGGACATGTTGGCTGGTGCGGGCAAAGTTGGGCCGAAGGGCTTGTTTCCACACTGTATAACTCTCTATGTCTCTATGATTACATTCTTATGGAGTTATTCTTTCATTTGTTGTGTTAGAGGTCCACATTTAGACTTAATAAATTTCAAGCAAACATCTATAATTTGTTCTTAGCACCCATTTGCCTCTTTATTGTGGTATACCTACTATATATTTTACTGATAGCACTGAAAGTTAATTACTAACAAGCAACCATGGTCCAGTTGCTATTTGTCAAAGTGCAGTATCATCTCCCACAGTTTACAATCCTCTGTGAAGATCCCTATTGGATCTTGGTCTTTAATTCGCCGAGTGACCACCTGTACTCATTGCACGCAGTAAACAGTTGGAGGTTTGCCTTAACTATTCATTCAATTTTCATCTTTCTCCATTTTTGGCTCCTTTGCTTTTCTCCCATCTCGGAACCATTTCTCACAATGGTCACCTGAGGTTCTCAGGGCAACAGGCAGTGATCAGGAGTCGAAGCAGGAGGTGAGACTAGTACTGTGCTAACAATCACTTCCGAGCCCACCAAGTAAAACAATGCACCATGTTGTTTAACTGCCTACATGTTTTACGTTAGACCACTAGTATGGAAGGCCATCATTTACCAGTCAGAACATGCCCCTCGGTGCCAACGTCCGATACTTCAATGATGCCCATTGATCTATCCCCTTTCCATGCACTCAGAACACAACCACACAACGTAAGTACAGACATGGGGGTCATTGGAATGTATCTCAACTCATTCACAATGGAAAATAGGGAATCTATCATCACAAGACAAAAAGTGCTGGAGTGACTCATCAGGTCAGGTAGCATCCCTGAAGAACATGAATAGCTGATGGTACATGTTGGGATCCTTCATCAGATTGATTCTGGTGGGGGGGGGGCAGGGGGGGGGGGGGGTGACGGGAGGGGGCAAAGGGCTGGAAGATTCGAGGTTCAGGACAAAGTCTGGCAAGTGAAATATGGATATAGGTGAAGAGGGGTTTTGATAAACAGATGGTTTCCCTCCTCCCCCTCCAATCAGCCTGAAGATTCCCAATCTGAAATATCACCTATCCATGTTCTCCAGAGATACTGCCTGGCCCACTGAGTTACTCCAGCAGTTTCTATCTCATTATGATGACATATATTTTTTTTTAATGCATATCTTAAAGTTGCAACAATCTGAATTAAAAATAATGATCAACTAATAGAGTGAAGTCCCCTGCAGGAGAAAGCGTATTAATCCCTGCTCTGAAGAATTCCAGCAGTAGACAGAAGGTAATATAGGACCGGGATCTGCGATGTGCTTTTTTATCTGTTTGTATAATGCTGACTATAGTAGATGTATTCTAATAGAGAAAACACGAGTCTGTTCAATCATTATGGTCATTACCAGCCCCGAGGTGTTTCCTACAGCCCAGTGAGCACCTCACGGCTTGTAATGATGACCAGCATGCCTGGCTGAACTGACGTTTGTGCAGAATTAACCCTCGATGCACTATCTCAGCTTTTTCTCTGCTATCATCCTGTCCTGTGTGGGAGAGGAAAATACTCAGCAACCTTCCCATTAAGACTAAAGTGGCACGGTGGACCGTTGTATTACTGGATTTATTAATCCAGAGACCAGAACTAACTATATGGAAGGATAAGATTAAAGTGCCCTCCAAGGGCTGGAGACTTTAAATCCTAAACTAAATAAAATTTAAAATTAAATCCGAATGTTAGTTATGGCATTTTAACTTTGCCCAAACAGCTCAACATAGAGAAGCGACTGTTTCAAATAGTATTAGTTACATATCTTGGAAGATTCCATACAAGGGTTTATAGACAAGTTTTTAAAATGCCCACTGAATGGTGGTAGGCAAGATTGTAGTTTAGTTTAGAGATACAGCACGGAAACAGGCTATGCCGACCAGCAATCCCCGTACACTCGTATCTTTGCCATCTGATCATATCTGCTCATCGTCATTTTTATCAGCCAAGCCGTCAAATTTGTTTTCAGCCTCCTGTCAATAGTAACGTTGCAAGAAACTGTCCTCACAGAGTGTTGGAAATGAAACAGAATTAGCATTGTAGATCCATTTCCCTTCTTCGGGTACTAATTTGTAAAGTTATCTCTGCATTTTTTTTCCTCTGCAGATCTGCAGATCCTGACTGACTTGCTGAGCATTTCTGATATTATCTGTTCTGACATCAGAATTTGAACATTTGCAATTTTCTTATCTGCTTCTCAAGAAGCCGAATGAATTGCTGACAGATCACTGCAGTGCCTTCAGCTTTATTCAGGGGGAGCTGGAGAGCCAGTTGTGCTGGTCCAGACCCTAAAAATAAAGTGTTTGGTCTCCCCTATCTTGAACTCTTTTCTTTTAAACATACAAACTGGGAACAAGAACACTCATCTCCTCAAGCTCTCTGCACCATTTTATAACCATGCCTCGATCTGATTGTAAGTTATGTGTCTGTTGTGTCTTTGTGGGCAGCACAGTTGTGCAACAGTAGAGTTACTGACTTACAGCGCCAGAGACCCGGGTTCGATCCTGACTGCGAGTGCTGTCTGTGCGGAGTTTGTATGTTCTCCCTGTGACCGCGTGATCTGATTTGCTCCAGATGCTCTGGTTTCCTCACACACTCCAAAGACGTGCAGATTAGTAGGTTAACTGGCTTTTGTAAAATTGTAAAATGGACCCTAGTGTGCAGGATAGTGTCAGTGGACAGGGATCGCCAGCCCGCATGGACTCGGTGGGCTGAAGGGCCTGTTTTCTTGCTCTACCTCTAAAATTTAAAGTCTGAAGTAAAATCTACACCCTCCATTCTCAACCACCCATGGTTAGATTTCATTCTTGCTTATCAAAAATATAACTACCTCTGCATCAACAACATACATGAACTCTACTTCGACCATTCTTCGACAAAGAGTTCCAAAGACTGACAACCCACTAATGCATCTTGAAAAAACAATTTATTCCCTCTTAAATAGATGGCTTCTTATTTTCAAGCTGCTATTTCAAATCTGAACTTGGTATCTTCTCCATATTCCTTGTCAAGACCCCTCAGAATCATTAATACCTCAATCAAGTCAGGGGCGGCACGGTGGCGCTGCGGTGGAGTTGCTGCCTTACAGCACCATCAGCAACAGAGACCCTGGATCAATCTCGACTACATGTGCTGCCTGTAGGAACTCTGCAGATCAGATAGCATCTTAGAGAGAAATGGAAAGAAATTGGTTTTGCGTCGGGATAAAGGGTCTTGATGCAAAACATTATCTGTCCACTACTTTCCACAGATGCTGCCTGACACGTTGAGTTCCTCCAGCAGATTATGTTTTGCTCAAGATTCCAGCATCTGCAGCCTCTTGTATCTCCATTAATTCACTAAACCTTGCCTGAACTAGTTCAAACTCATTAATATTGTTTATTAAACACGAAAACCCAAACTATACACTGTATTCAAGATATAGTTTTACCAATGCTTCGTATAAATTTAATTCAGTTTATTGTCATGCTTACCAAGGTATAGTAAAAAGCATTTTGTAGTGAGTGAACTAGTCATCGGAAAGACTATACATGATTACAATTGAGCCATCCACGGTGTGTACAGATTCATGATGAAGGGAATAACATGTAGTGCGAGATAGAGTCCAGTAAAGTCCAATTAAAGATAGTCCGAGTGTCTCCAGTGAGTCTCAGGACTGCTCTATATTTTTTGGTAGAATGGTTCAGTTGCCTGATAACAACTGAGGCATAACCTACCTGCTTTTGTATTCAACACAATGTCCTCCCCAACATTATGTACGACCGATTTATGGACCATCCCAAAGATAAATATATTTGAGAGACCAACAGGATGGATGAACTTGTTGGCTATTGTGAGGCTGCAGGTATCTTCTGCCGGGTGGGAGCGGGGCATTTCCATGTGTCGACTCTCCCCATCATCCTCCCACCCCAAGCCACAGCAGCCATGGAGCGGGTTGAGCTAAGCAGAGCTCACTCTCACTCACCGAGTTAGTGAGGAGCTCCTCCCACGTCTGTTCACAGCTGTTTCTGTAATCCTTTCTCACAAACAGTCTTTGTTCACTTCCAACTTATGAACGGTTCAGGAATGGAACTCATGTCATGACCTGAGGATCTACACAATGATTGGTAGGGCTCTGGGTAGTGTTGAGGAGCAGAGGGATCTAGGAGTGCAGGAATATTTTGTTCCTTGAAAGTGATGTTGCAGGTATAGGGTGATCAAATGGTGGACTGGGTCCACCGAGCTGCGGGACAGAACGCCACAGGAGATCCTTCTTCCCTGTGGCTAGCAAACTGTAGAACTCCTCCCCCTTCTGTCGTGGGTAGACTGACTCCCCTCCCCCAAATCTTTGCACATCCCCAATTCTATCCACTCGTCACTTTAATTTCACGTTTCATGTATTTTGTGTTTTTATGACTGTTGGCAGATCAATTTCCTCCTGGAATAAATAAAGTCCTATCGTATCGCATCGTATCGTATTGTATTGTAAAAAGACATTTGGCACTTTGGTCTGCATCAGTCTGAGTATTGAGTATAGATGTTGGAGGGGAGGGCGGTCATGTTGCAGTTGGTGAGGCCACATTTGGAGTATCGTGTTCAGTTTTGGGTACCATGTGATAGGAAAGATGGTGTCAAGCTGGAAAAGGGTGCAGAGAGATTTACGAGGATGTTGCCAGGACTCAAGGGCCTGAGCTATAGGGAGCGGTTGAGCAGGTTAGGACTTTATTCCTTGCCCTGCTGCAATAAATTACAAGAAGACATGATTAAATTTACAGAACAGGCAAATTATTGCCAAGTGGAGCTCAACAAAATAAATGCATGGTAGTTCAGTTTGGGAAAAGTAATTTGGAAGTCAATTATTAATTGAGCAGAGGAAGAAATGCATTTTGGAGTACATCAACACCAATCACAGATTGAACAAGGCCATAAAGAAAGCAAGCCAAACACAAAGGTGTCCTTTTGGATAGAGTTAGAAAAGAAGAAAGATCTGTTAAACCAGTACTCCTCACAGTTCTGTTTTCCATAATGCAACAAGAATATAGAGGCAATAAAAAAGGTCCAAGAAAGATGTATTTCAATGATACAAGTGTAGCAGCAGATTATTATATCGTTCAAGAGATCACTCCGTTACCTCTCTCACTACTCTGGAGAGCACATGGCTTTAGGAGTTTGTCGTTTCGATACGCATGCAAGCTTCTCCACGTCCTTCAGCTCAAAGCTTCTCAAAAGATAAATCTTCATTACACAGTCTTTTGATTAATAGTTTCTTTATTGTTGAAGAAAAACAGTAAGATATTCATCCGACTGGTTTCTTTGCTCGCACATTTTAAACTTTGTCAAACTTCAGTTTATCGTTTAGAAACATTAGAAAACTTCCCATGGTCAAAAGATTATACCCTCCGCCACTGTCCTCCGAACTAAACTAACTGCCAATCAGCTTCTGCGCAAGAAGCCCAGCAGCAAACATGCAACTGTTTACGTAATAAATCCCACCCACATAATTACGGACAGATTAAAATTTAAAGACAAATACCATAATTAATGACACACAAAATAAAGCCAAATGGCCACTACATACCGGCCCCTAATTGTTCCAAGTATATAACGAGGCAATTACTAATAAACATAAAATAAGCAGCCATGAAGGCTTAACATATAACAAAAACAAAAGATAGCATGGGTTATATATCCGCATTCAGCGACTCTTCCAATTTCAAAAAGCAAGCATAACGTGGTTATTGGTCTTATTAAAACATTGTTTTTAGTTTGAAGTCGTACGGTGCGCACCAAACCCTTAATATCAGGCATGATACCCAGTATACAGTCCAAAACACAAAAGTCCAAAGTTTTGATAGCATGAAACTTCATCCTCCATGTCCGATCAACTCATGGATGGGTTCTAACAGTAATGTTGAAGTGTGAAAACCCTTCGAGAGAATAACAGGATTTTTAGCAATAACGTTCGCCGTTAGGTTTGATTTAATTTCCGGAGTAGAGATTTCAAATCCCAGCTCCAGCTTTGGCCATTCTCTGTCTGGCTTACAGAGAGACTCTAGTTCATTGATCCAACTCTTATCACTTAAAAAGCGGTCTATTGTCAGGTCTCTAGCAGCTTCACCTGCAGGATTTTCTTTTATGTTAACATATTTCAATTGTGCAACATTTGTGGCTCCCAATGCTCTTTCCATTGGCAAATTGTCTCTGTCCAAATCCAACTCTCTGGTTTCTTTGACAACATACAATAGACAATAGACAATAGACAATAGGTGCAGGAGTAGGCCAATCGGCCCTTCGAGCCAGCACCGCCATTCAATGTGATCATGGCTGATCATCCCCAATTGGCTTTATCATCCGGTGGAATGATTTCCAATGCAGCACGATTGTTGCTGATCCTCTTGGAAAGCGTGAATCCCCCCTTATTGCAGAGGGAAGTCAGATGTTTTACCATTTGAGTTGCTTCCTGCTCAGTAGACATGGATTTTAAGCATTCATCCATGTAGAAATTTTCAAAGTGATTATTACTTCATGAAATTTAGTACACTTCCCAAATGTGCTTTTCAAATCCTGGGTGTGTTGCTCCGCCTTACGATGATTATTTGGCAGACTAATACTTTCTTGTTTAAAAGGTAAGTCCAGACAATAGTGTCCGTCAATCTTTACTGAGTAGTTCAAAATATCCATGACCTTCTCTGGACGTTTCTTCAGATTCCTTATTAAAATTTTATTGAAGTCATGATTGTATTGCTTCATCACCAGCTTTTCTAAGTTACGATTTGATTAACAGGGTAGTTCTTCTGGCTCCCACTTTCGTTGTTCCAATCCAATCCAATCCAACTTTATTTGTTAAGCACTTTAAAACAGCCAATGTTGGCCAAAGTGCTGTACAGAAGAATAAACAAGACATCATAAACAGACACCATAACAGCTCACATGAGGCGCAAAAATTACATATGAAATACAACAATAAATTAAAAGACATAAAACATGAGTCAAAATAATAGCCACGGAATAAAAGCAATCAAAAAATAAGAAATTAAATCAAGTAAATAAATAAAGTCGACATCTTACTGGGTATCAAAGGCCACGGAGAAGAGATGGGTTTTAAGAAGTGATTTAAAAACAGACAGAGGAGAGGCCTGTTTAATGTGGAGAGGCAGATCGTTCCATAATTTGGGTGCCGACACAGCAAAGGTTCCTTCTCAAGGAGCTATAGATAACCCATCCAAGTCGGGTTTTCGCAGCATACGGTCCATCACAATGGCTCCTCACAATCTGTATAGGACGCAATGCCTTCAAAACATTCATTCTGATAAGTAGGTCAACACTAGAATTTATTTGAGTTATTTTGACATCATTCAGGTAAGGCCATTGTTTCAAGTCTTCACATCTGGGTATATTTTGACGACCAACAGGCATGGTTTCATGTGTAAACACTTCAGATATTGGTATAAAATTATCTTCATCCAGACTGGATATCTCCGTACTTGTAATGTTATGACTCATGCTCTCTTTATCTTCATTCATGGTACACAATCGAATCTTAGTCTCTTCTCCTGTGATGTTCAGCTTTCTCGTCAGGCTTTCTGTACAAAAGGTAGTCGGACTTCCATGATCCAAAAATGCATATGTTTGCAACACTGTATTGGTCTTGCTATTCCTTACCTGTACTGGTAAGATAGAAAAGATACAGGCTTCAACCCTGGCCCCAATATGAGCAGTTATTTGAGGCAAGGTGACAGCATCACTAGTAGCTGGCTTCTCCTTCTGTTCTGTTTGCTCTGGCTCCTTCTCCTCTATTTGCTCTGATAGCTTTTCTTCTATTTGTTCCAGTTCCTCGTCTTCTATTTGCTCCGGTGGCTTCTTTACAGTGTGAAGTGCTTCAGGATGATATTGCTTGCACTTATAACAAATTATAGGACTCCTACAGTCTCTCACCATGTGTCCTTTTTTCAAACATCCAAAACAGATTCCCTTCTCTTTCAAGAAATCCATCTTTTCTTTATATTCTTTCTTCTTGCATCTATCTTATGGTGTGACCAACTTCATCACATAACAAACAAAATCCTATTTGCTTGATAGTAGACACACCCCCTTTCATTCCATCTATTGTTTCCACAGGTATCATAGTGGTAGCAAAACTGCTTCTCTTAGGTCCTGATCTTTCTTCAGTTTTGGTAAAGGTAGAACCTTTGTTAGTTGCAATTGGTTTATGATCTTCAATAGTCCCGTGGTGTGGCTCTAACATGTACCGTACTTGCTTGTCCAAGAAATCCACCAGGTCTGGTAGCTTGACTACTCGCTTCTCTCATCCAATATTCCACCTGCTTCATCTCTCCATTTTTCTCTCAGTCTTCTGGGCAACTTACTAGTGATGACTCTAGTATTACTTGCAAAATTCATTTCCTCCATGTGGCTGAGATTTTTAATCGAGCTGCAAAAACCTCTAAGAAATATTGCTTAGATGCCTCCCCATGCCTCAATGCCTCCCCATCTTCTGGCTTGATATCTTTCCAAGCATGGGCCTTCTCCATGTATGCAATAGCAATCCCCTGTTCATTACCAAAATGTTCTTTAAGTAACCTTCTTGCCACTTTATAGTCTTGGCTGTCAGGTTCATTTTGACAACTTTCTACAAGTACCTTAACACTTCCGCTTGTGTACTTCACCAGAAATCGCAAGCGCTCCTTTTCATCAATAATTTTAGTTTCTAATACTTCTTCTAATGCCCTTATAAAAGCTTCATACTGCAGAGGTTCTCCGTCATACATAGGAATTTCTACTGGTGGTAGAATGAGAGAGGGATTTTGTCGAGCTATGAATTCAGCTTGACCATTTACCAATGCCAATAATCCATCCTGATAACCTTGGCTTGGCGCCAACGGAAAATAGACAGTCGTACTGGTAAGCTCATACTGGCTTGTTCAAGCCTCTTTCTCAAGCTTCGGAAAAGCGTAGTCCGCTGTTGCTTTGTCCCGAGCATCTCCATTGGCCGCATAAGTAGTTTGTTTCGGTCTAGCACCCATTTGCTGAGATGAAGTTTTACCCATCTTCCTCTCCTGTGGGTGTTCAAAGCCGTGAAATCCAGTGGTCCTCGATTGTGGAATTGATCCAACTGCTGACTCACTTGGATCAGTTTTTCCTCTCAAACCAGAGTTCATCGTCTTCGATGCTTTAGAGCTGCATCTTGAATTTCCTTTATTTTTTGTCATTCAGACCTTACGGTCTGAACGAAATTTCGTGCCTGCAGTCATACATACAATGATACAATAATGAACAACAATAAACACAAATTAACATCCACCACAGTGAGTCCTCCAAACACCTCCTCACTGTGGTGGAGGCAAAAATCTTAGGGCTGCAGTCTCTTCCCTCTTCTCCCTCTGCGCTGAGGCAATTCCCCACCGGGCGATGGTATAAACAGTCCCGCAGCTCACCGAACCCCGAGAACGGGCCGGTTCAAACACTGCGGCCCGGGGTGGTCGAAGCCGCCGCACCTCCAGTCCAGCACACGCAGCCGCCGGCCCGCGGCTGAACCCAGGACTCTGGACACCGCCGCCAGAACGTCGCCCCAGCCACCGGAGCACCGTCCCAGCCCCCGGACCGGATCGCCCTCACGTGAGTACCGTTCCACCCTCAGGCTGGGCCACTCCGACGGGAGTGCCATTCCTCCCTCGGGCTGGGCCACTCCGACGGGAGTGCCGTTCCTCCCTCGGGCTGGGCCACTCCGTCGGGAGTGCCGTTCCTCCCTCGGGCTGGGCCACTCCAGCGGGAGTGCAGTTCCTCCCTCGGGCTGGGCCACTCCAGCGGGAGTGCCGTTCCTCCCTCAGGCTGGGCCACTCCGACGGGAGTGCCGTTCCTCCTTCGGGCTGGGCCACTCCGACGGGAGTGCCGTTGGGCTGGGCCACTCCAGCCCCTCACCATGCCGCTCTCACGGGAGCACCGTTCCATCCCGGGCTGGGCCGGGAGCGAGCCCAGGACGAGTCCTGTCAGCTGCCTCCAGAGTCCCGAGGTCGCCGGCTCCGCTAGGCCTCAGCGTAGACGGAGGCAAAGAAGGGGGATACGACAAAAAGGTCGTATTCCCCCGAAGGGAGTGACAGCAGCCCCCGTTTCACCCCCCACCCCCCTCCCCACATAAACACAGCCTAAAAACCAAAAACATAACTAGACAAAAACGAAAAAAAACAATACAAAAAAGTAAAAACCAACGGACTGCAGGCGAGCCGCTGCTGCCAGGGCAGCGCCGCCACTTCCGGGAAACCCTCACTTTCCAATATCTCCTTCTTTGATTTGACCACCGCCATCTCTGTGTCTAGCTCCAGCTGTTCTTTTCGTCGCCTCATCTGTTCCTTCATCTGTTCCTCTTGTCGTGTCATCTCTTCCTTTTGTCGCATCATCTCTTCCTTTTATCGGGTTTACTTTCATCGGTTCTTCTTCTTGCTCAATCTAATGTTTCTTCTTCAAGGCATCCACTTCTATTGAGAGAGCAGCTAGATCAGCTTCAACTCCCAATCGAGCAGAAGCCCTTGACGCCGACTGGCTATAGAACCAGATTTATGCCCTGATCATCGTGTAGATACGTTCAAGATACTATCTCGTGGTGTAATCTCATCTTCCATTCCAGCAACTTGTTGCATCGCACTTCCAGCTGTTGAGCGCGCAAGTTGTGGTATAATTTCAGATAACCACTTCTCTGCCTCATCCATGTAATCATTAAATAATTTCACCTTTACTGTATACCACTGGGTGTGTCTTTCGCGTTCTTTCAGAGATGGCTCTGAGTCCATCAGTGCATTTTGTTTCTTTTGAACCTCCTGGTAGAGGTTAAGTAGTTGGCTCATATTAGATTCCACTTTGATTGCATTCTTATCTGATTCCATTAGTTTCTTCTGTTTCTCAATTAATTTGGTAACCTGTTTCATTAACTTGTTTCTCTCTTTTTCGGTTTCTTTCAGGTAGGCAGCTTGGGTATTATCTGCATCTTCTCAATACTTTTGCCTGGCTCTGCCACCTTGTGGTTCCTCTGACGCACTTATTTCTTTATCTTCGTTCCATGGATTTAAAACAGGTCTTGAAAAATTGCCAAATCTTGAAATTGAACGAACAAGGACTTCTTCAATTTACTTTAGTCTTGTTGATAAACATCGGGGGGCTGTATAGAAAACAATTTCCCAAGAACAATTACAAATTGGATTTTCAGACAACATCCCTTAACATCTACGAACTTAATAATGACGTTAGTTCAAAAGGAATGTGTGTTATCTTGTCTTCAAAACAACTCAAGGTCGGACATCTAGATTTCTCCAGACAGTAGAAAAACAAGTTGTTGGCTTTCTTCCAAGCTAGCAGAACTAGCATTCATTTCACCTTACAGAAGCCATTCAAAATCAAAGCTTTTCAGCTTCAAAATTCAAAAGTATAATAGTCGCTTTCTACTCATGGTTCCGTGATAATGTCTTCAATCTTCAAATAAGTCGTGTTGCTGTCGATGAACCTCAAAGCCAATACCTGGCTGAGATATATTGTCTTTAGTTCTTCTTCTGGAACCGGTCTTCTAGCCAAAACCTCTATTGAGATTCTAGCCAAAACCTCTATCGAGATTCTAGCCAACTCTTCTGTCCCTCCTCTTTAGAACCTGGCACACCTACTGTTAGAGGTTCCCTTCAACTCGATGTAGCTCACGCCTCCTATCAGAGGAAGCTTTTTGACTCTTATGCAGCGGCAGATTATTATATTGCTCAAGAGATCGCTCCGTTATCATTCTAGCCACTCTAGAGAGCACATGGCTTTAGGAGTATGTTGTTTCGATACGCATGCAAGCTTCTCCACGTTTTTCAGCTCAAAGCTTCTCAAAAGATAAATCTTCATAACACAGTCTTTTGATTAATAGTTTATTCATTGTTGAAGAAAAAACAGTAAGATATTCATCCGACCGGCTTCCTTGCTCGTACATTTAAACTTCGTCAAACTTCAGCTTATTGCTTAGAAATGGTAGAAAACTTCCCATGGTCAAAAAGTTAGACCCTCCGCCACGGTCCTCCGAACTAAACTAACTGCCAAACAGCTTCTGCGCAAGAAGCCCAGCAGCAAACACACCATTGATTACGCAATAAATCCCACCCACATAATCATGGACACATTAAAATTTAAAGACAAATGCCATAATTAATGACACACTAAATAAAGCCAAATGGCCACTACACAAAGCATGCGAGATCAAACTTATCAGGAAAGGATTAACTGACTGTGTCTTTTCTTGAGAAAAGGCTGGGCTAGTAGTTGCCTTTGAAATAATGAAACACATTGATAGGGTGGATACAGAAAGGATAAAGCTGAGAATAAAGGAAAATCACCAAGAAATCCAGAGAGAATTCAGCAGAAGACACTTTATGCACAAAAGATGGTGGACAATTTGGGAATGGTTGAAGTGAATAATGCAGATTCATTAGGGTAGCTAGACCAGGTAGGAAGAGCAAAACATTATGTCGATAAATTTAGAAGATGCAAGTCAGGATACAGCTTGAATAGAATGTAAATGTTGGCATGTACTTTTTGTGCCAAATAGCTTACTTTTATGTCCTATATTCTATAGAATCCCATGTACAGTATATTGCTCTAATGTATTTGGTACTCATTCAAATATGATTTTTCTATGTGGAAATAATGTTCTAAAGCAAAAGATAAAAAGTTATAAAGAATATAAAATATACCAAGAACAAATTTCAAGACATTATTATCAATTTTAACATGTTATCAAGTTTATATTAATTCAGACAATCCAGATAATATACAAAAAGTAAGGTGACCAACTCTCCTGTGAGGCTGCAAATGACCAGAATGTGTATATGTTTGGGACATTAACTAGTGTGTATCCATTACTAAAACATCCTGCTGCTAACATGTTCATTCATGACTTGGAAGAGTCTGAGCTTAGCATGACTGTACCATTGGTTGATGGCACTTCTTGTATCTCCGAGTAAAACTGAGAGAGAGATGAGTAATGTGTAAGAAAGAACTGCAGATGCTGGTTTTAAACTAGAGATAGACACAAAAAGCTGGAGTAACTCAGTGGTCCAGGCAGCATCTCTGGAGAGTTGGAATGGGTGACGTTTTGGGTCGAGACCCTTCTTCACTGAAATGTCACCTATTCCTTCCCTCCAGAGATACTGCCAGCTGAGATACTCCAGCTTTTTGTGTCTATCTTCAGTGAGATGAGTAACATGCATGATTTTAAATTAAATTGAGGTCTTGAACAATTAGCCCTACAATGAAATACCTGATTCTGATGAAGCCTCTTCAAAATGCAACATTAAGTTTCTATCTCCACATGTACTGTCTGACCTGCTGAGTGTTTCCATAATTATTTGTTTTGTTTCGGATTTCCAGCATCTGGAATTTTTTCGTTTGATTTTCATTTTCTTATAACAATGAAGAAACCTGAAAAGAATGAAACCATAATTTTAATAATTAGATATCATGGTGCTTTTTGGAGATTTTAAATTGAAATCAAATCAATTCTTTTGACTCAAGGATAAATAACTTGACAGGCAGCATTCAGAAAACAGTGCATAATTCAGGGCACCCCCTCCAACATGACATTGATGTTTTGTATATGCCCTTGAGGAGAACAGCACTGTTGATTCCAAGAGAAGAAACTGTTCTGGAGAGAAACAAATAAGCAAACCTTGTTCTATATGATGAGAGAATGGGTTGACTGGACTTGTATTCACTGGAATTTAGAAGGATGAGAGGGGATCTTATAGAAACATATAGAATTCTTAAGTGATTGGACAGGGAAGATGCAGGAAAAATGGTTCCCATGTTGGGGGAGTCCAGAACCAGGGGTTAGTTTAAGAATAAAGGGTTGGCCAATTAGGACTGAGATGAGGAAAAAACTTTTCACCCAGAGAGTTGTTAATCTGTGGAATTATCTGACATAGAAGACAGTAAAGGCCAATTCACTGGATGTTTTCCAGAGAGAGTTAGATATAGCTCTTAGGGCTAATGGACTCAAGGAATATGGGGATAAAGCAGGAACGTTGGTTCTAATTTTGGATGATCAGCCATGATCATATTGAATGGCGGTGCTGGCTCGAAGGGCCGGATGGCCTACTCTTGCACCTATTTTCTATGTTTCTATGTTACTATAAACAAAAGAAAGTTAAGAGAGAGACAATTCAGGTATTTTAAACCACCAACAGTTACAGCTACTGCAAACCGAACCACCGCGTTTAACTGCGAGCTTAACTTGAGAAATACAAGAACAAGATTAAGAAACCTCAAACAAGTCTTTCCCCACCCCCGCCACCCCTCTCTATCCCCCATCACAGGGTGACAGGTATGTGGAACAAATGACCAGCAAAAGCATTTAATCCGTACACTGCTGGGGAGATTCCAATCGCCCTGAGCCAGCCCATTTTTTTAAGCTTTCACGTGAAGCATTGCAATAAAAGAAATTCAGGCATTTACTTTCATCAGGTTTCAGGCACCTTTGTTATCGGCACATTAATCCCTTACAATAAAAACACACGAATAAGACTGGAGATAATTTAGTGGGAGTGAGCAACTTCTATTGAAAACTTACCTTTGATCTTCTTACATAGATGGACAAATTATCAACTAAAAAGAGACCCACAGTACTGCTCCATTCAGTTAATGGTGGTGAGTGCCTCCCCTAAAGGTGATTGTGGTCACCTCAAATGTGCCTGAGAACTTATTAAGCTGGTTGTTGTATTGAAATCAAGTTAATGAATGGCGACACATTAGTGGTGGACCACACACAAATTAAATATGGAATCACTTTTTCACAGAGAGCCCAATCGAAATCTGGAAATGTCACTATTTTCCAAAATAAATGTTTGGTTTCTGAGATTAACAGACTTTAGTTTGGAGGGGTCGTGAGTGGTATGTGGCTAAATAAAGGTTTAAATGAGTTACTACGCAGTTCAGCAAGAATCCAAGTAAAAATGGTACAGTAACCTTGAGTTAATAAGCAAAATCATCCTGGATTTTAATATGAAGGCTGTTCAGTCAACCTGAAGACAACACAGTTGCTGAACACCAGGGATCCTTATGAAGTAACTCCTAACAACCACCGTCACTGAAAATATCTCCCATAGAGACTGGTAAACATTTGCATGGACGATTCTTGATGTCAGTGAGTACCATTGATTCACTGGAAGTCTTGAGGCATATTTACATTTTAAAAATAACTTGTGCATTTAGGGTGGAAAGACATCTTTATGAACAGGTTATTATCTGGTGGTCTTGTGGAGTTGTAATGGATTTGAAGCCACTTACCAAGGGTCAGTAGAAGCGATGAACTCAACCATGACCTCATCAATGGAGCTGCAATGGAGATGGTCGATAACTTCAAGTTCATATCAGCAGCAACCTCACCCTTATTCCATTCACACTTATTCCATGTGGTGATCAAGAAAGCACAACAGTGTAAAACAAAGAACTGCAGCTGCTGGTTAATACACAAAAGGACACAGAGTGCTGGAGAAAGGCAGCAACTCTTACGAACATGGGTATACAATGTTTCAGATCTATACCCTTCTTCAGACTGATTGTAGGGGTGTGGGGTGGGGGGTTGAGCTGGAAAAGGGGAGAGGCAGAGCAAGGCGTGGCACGGAATAGGTTGACTTGGCCAGCAAGGTTTTTTTAGACTTTGGAGGTACAGCGTAAGAACAGGCCCTTCGGCCCACCGTGTCCGTGTCGACCTGCAATCCTCGTACACTCACACTATCCGGCACCCTAGGGCCAATTTACAATTTTACCCCAGCCAATTAACGTACAAACCTGTACGTCTTTGGATTGTGTGAGGAAACCTGGAGCACCCGGAGAAAACCCGCATGGTCGCAGGGAGATATTGCAAACCCTGTACAACCAACACCCGTAATCAGGATAGAACCAACCACCCCTCCCCTCCCGAGTCTCTGGTGCTGTAAGGCAGCAACTCTACCACTCCGCGCTGTGCCTTTGAAAGTCAGATGGTTGAAAGAAAGGCCAGAGATAAGAACAGCAGTGATGCCACTCTGACCCCTATCACAGGCTGATAGGCAAATCTTCATCAGCATTGGTAACACTTTCTTTATTACCACTGTACATAGAATACACAAGAGAATTCACCCTACGGCGAGTGTCGGTGTGATCACTGGTGAGCCTGGTGTCATCCCTGACGCCACAGCATATTTTACCTCTAAGTTTTCACAGTTGAGATGAAACATCTATGACTTGAAACATTGTCCGTTTATCTCTTTGCCTATGCTGAGTGACCTACTAAATAGTTAGCTCTTAGGGCTAATGGAGTCAAGGAATATGGGCAAAAAGCCGGAGCAATGTACTGATTTTGGATGATCAGCCATGATCATATTGAAGCTGGTTCGAAGGGCTGAATGGCCTACTCCTGCACCTATTTTCCAAGCTTCTATTTCCAACATTCTCTATTCATATTTCCGATTACCAGAATCTGAAGTAATTTATTTTGGAACTCCAAACTAATTTTGTTCACCCAAAATTAAATACATTTGAGGATTGGGGAGATGGGTTCCTATATCTTCAATAAATAAGATGGCATATAAATTCAAATAGGAGCAGATGTAGGCCATCTGGCCCTTCCAGATCGCTCCACCGTTTGGTAAACATAGCTGATTCAATCTCATCCTTAACAACATTAAAAAGCTCCCCCTCCCCAGAATCAATATCTCTATAATACTAAAACTCTTCATCTTGTTTGTGACTGTGTGTGTGTGTGTCTCAATCTGGTTAATTTTCCGCTATTTTCTTCCAAACGCTAGGCCACAGCTTCCCCATTTTCATAAATCCTACTCACATTGTTCTCGTCGTCGCAATAAACATCTTCCCGTCGCATTCCCATCTATATTTCCGGACTTTTAAAAATTGTTTAAAGTTTTAAAAACAGACCAAAAACCAAAAACTCACCCATTTCGGAAAAAAAAACCGAGTGACACGCAAGGCAGGACGGGACACTCTGGGAGGGAGCGGCAGTCCAGCGCTCGTGTGGCGGCGGCTTCGTCAGACTTTTAAACATTTCTTTAGGCGTCTGCTCTCTGCCCGGGAGAGGTCAGCTTGCCAGACTACAAAGGCATGCTTTTTAAAAATTCTTTAGGCAGTCTGAAGAAGGGTTCTCAGTCTGAAGAAGGGTTCCAACCCTAAGCGTCACCTATTCCTTTTCTCCAGAGATGCTGCCTGACCCGATGAGTTACTCGAGAAGATAGGCACAAAATGCTGGAGTAACTCAATGGGACAGGCAACTTCGCTGGAGCGAGGGAATGGATGACGTTTCGGGATGAGACCCTTCTTTTCAGTTAAGGAAGGGACTTATAATATCATGTTTGATAGAGAAACGGTGCCTATCGGAGATAACGCTGAGAAGATCATCGAATGTGGCCTGCACCCAAGGATATTTTAAAAGCAGCAATAAACATTCTGCTGGAAGAACAGAGCAGTCTGGGCAGCATCTGTGGAGGGAAACAAATTGTCGACGAAAGAAATGTTTTTGCATCGGTGGGTATTATAAGTCCCTTCCCTCACTTTTGGCAATGCTTTTTCTAATATCATTGGGATGCTTTAAGCTTCTTCTACCACAAACAACATATCTGATTAGAATGCTTGTCATTTTCCTATTCACCTTTATTAATTCTCCAGTCTGGAAGTGGCCTAGGTTTTATTCTTCTCTTTCTTTCTATGTCTAGAGTTTATGAAAGACTTATTTGCAATTAATTACAGGGAAATGGCAAATATAGAATCCTAATTCTAATAATTAGATTATTCAGTTGCTGCTCTTCCATGAGAGATATTTTCAGAAGATTGATTGATTCCTGATTTATTTAGATCACAAATAATGGGTTTTACTCAATTTGGGACTATGTGGTAATGGGCAACTTCATTTCCACTAAAGCATCGCAATGAACTGAATTGAACAAAATGGAAATTAACCTTCAGTCCATTTAATCACAGGGCTCCCCAGGAGTTCATTCTAAATACATGACACCTCTATCATCATTACTCTCTGGGATTAAACCCAGGCCAAAGATAAACATCTTCACAAGTGTTTAAACGTGAACACACTCCAGACTATATATTTAACTGCTCCTGTCGAAAAACATCTGATCAGCCACCCTTACAAATTAGGATTGGTTTAAGATGTTGAAGGAAGGTGGCTAGCGCCCCCTTGTGTCCAGCACGAGCTCACAATGAGGAGACACAAGAAACATCAAATGCTGGAATCTGGAGCAAAACTCATAGTGCTGGAAGAACTCAATGGGTCAGGTTGCATCTGTGGAGGAAACGGACAGGTGACGTTTTGGGTCGAGACGCCTTTGTTATCATGTTTATCTGGACTCTTCTGAAGATCGCACCTGATCGCTGATCCAAACTTAGAGCCTTACTGCACAACCATTGTCTCTCGCTTTTCCCCTCACCGTCCTCACCTCCCTTCCTCACAGACATTTGCAACAATGGACTCACAAAGGGTAGTGGGTGTATGGAACGAGCTGCCAGAGGTAGTTGAGGCAGGGTCTATCACAACGTTCAAGAAACAATTAGACAATAAAAGGCTATCTATCTATATCTATATCTATCTATCAGGTACAGTACATGGATAGGACCGGTTTAGAGTGATATGGAGCAAATACAGACAGGTGGGACTAGTGTGGCTGGAACATGCTTGCAAGTTAGGCTGAAGGGCCTGTTTCCACGCTGTATGACTCAAACAGGTACACTGTATTGTTATATGGTTAGAAACAGGTTCACTGCTTCTTTGACTATCTAGCTTACCCAACATGCCATAACAGACCAGAGTTTGGTCTTTATGCTCAGGAAGTTTTAAGAGTAATAATGATAACTAACCATGCCAACAAAAATGTGCTCTGGGCTGTTTGTTGTTACTTCCTTTCCTGGCAGCTTAGTGTGGTCGGCAAGAACAGCATAATATCTGACTGCACTCGGGAAGATGGTGGTGAGCCACCTTTTTGTACCACTGCAGTCCTTTTTTTGTTTTTTTTTTTGTTTATTTTATTAGAAGTTAATACAGCACAAAACAGTACAGTGGAACCTAATTTTAGGTGCCAACTATGTAATACCGTAATCCATTCTATGTACAACCTCTAGTTTTATGTTATAAGAAGGAAGTAAGCAGGACAAGAAAAACAAAACAATAGAAAGGGGAAAAAGTGGAAAAACGTGAAGTGTGTATATAAAAAATAAAAAAAGGAAGAGAGAAAGTGGAAAGTAGAAATAGAAGAGAAGGCCCCTTAAAAGAGAATTTTTCAAATCTGTATTCGGAGATGTAGATCTGTCCGCGTCATGAACTGAAATCAGCAATCCTTACGGTACCGCCGCATCACATGATTCCAAAAAGTCGATGAAAGGAGACCAACTCCTTAAGAATTGGTCATATTTATCTATTAGTCGGAGTCTCATTTCTTCAAGGCGTGCTATGTCCATCATATTCCCACTGCAGTCCTTCTGTTGAACATACTCCCAAAGTGCTGTTGGGTGGGGAGATCCTGGATTCAGCCAACGTGGCGATGAAGCATTGGCATTATATTTTCACAATAACAAAGTGTAACAGATTAGGGCAATTTAACAGATTAGGGCAATTCACAGCAAGATTGAATGACAATTCAAGTGCTGATTTTTGATTCTGGTGGGGAATGGAACATGGCTAATGGAAAAAGATTCTTCAGATCTTCTGCATTAAACTGGACTCATGTGGAAATCCCATTGTAGACGTTATTTTAACAGTGTAACAATGATGGTCGCCAATAACCTTTCTGTCAATATTACCACACATTTTGGGACAATCATTTTTTTTTTAATCACACAAAAAAACAGATTAATAATTTTTCTTTTAACTAATCCACAAGTGACATTTCCTTGCGCTTAATAGGGCTTTAGAACAATACCGCTTCCTTTTCTAAAAAAAACACTTGCAGATTTCACTCTCCTATCCCAAAATAAGGACTGAAAAGCATTCAAGGATCTGAACTGCTGAAAAAAAATAGTAAATGCCAAATTAAATTAGACTTCATTCCTTGAAAACTGAAAAACAGTGAGGCAAAAAATCTCTCCTGCCTGTTGGAACGGTGACGGGAGGGAACACATGTACAAAATGTTATTGATACCAGGACTCATCAACAATCAGCTCCTTTGTCAAGATAGACTTGATTTGATTTGAATTTATGGTATCAGACTCATCAGCGGACTTGCAATTTGCCAACCGTCAGTCTTCCCATCACTTAGTTTGTAATTGTTAATACAGAATTCATGCAATCTGTTTGTATCAACACTAGCTAAGGGAAGGTAATGGAGAAGATAGACATAAAATGCTGGAGTAACTCAATGGGTCAGGCAGCATCTCTGGAGAAAAGGCTCTTTTTTTATTCTTTAGGCATCTAGCTGCAGCTCACCAGTTGCTTTAAAAGGACACCCTGTTTTATTCTGAATAGAATAGTTTCTTTATTGTCATTGTAACATGAACCATGTACAACGAAATTTAAAAATGTCAGCCAGTCATTGCACCATTCAAACATTTCTAAAAGCTAACGATACATACAAGATAAAATATTAAAAGATAAACAACTAAAATAAATATCACGAAAATAGCACGCATAAACACCCAACCCTCCATCCTTCTGTCGATTTCACAGTGTACCACATTCCCTAAGTATGTCTCGCCCCTGCGTTCCTTGGCGGCTACATTTAGTGCTTTTATAGCAGTGGGGTAAAAACTGTTTTTTAGTCTGTTCGTCCTTGTCCTTGTAGATCTGTACCGTCTGCCTGACGGCAACAGTTCAAACAGGGAGTGTCCGGGGTGGGAAATGTCCTTTATGATACTCTGGGATTTTTTGGTGCAGCGGGAACTGTGTAAGTCCTCCAAGGTAAGGAGAGGGCAGCCGACAATCCTCTGGGCGTTGTCAATGGCCCTCTGGAGCGCTTTCCTCTGAGCCGCTGTGCAGCTGGTGTACCACACGCATACACAGTATGTTAGTATGCTCTCAATGGAGCTTCTCTATCTTTAAGTCTGAAGAAGGGTCTCGACCCAAAAACGCCATCACTTCCTTTTTTCCACAGATGCTGCCGAGGCCCGCTGAATTATATCGGCATTTTGTGTCTATCTTCGGTTTAAACAAGTTCCTTCCCACATGACGGATAATATGGAACGGGTAATGACTGAGTCCCCAAGTATGATGAACCAGGTATCATTAGAAAATAAATATCATTCAATGCAGAAATTATTCACTCACGATTAAAGTGAAGTACCTTGTTTATTATATGGATAATATTCCAAGGATGTTCCTGCTTAGATGGGGATGCTCCAAAATAAAACAGGGATGAAGCGTGGCCCATATTCGATCGCTTTCATGTCTGACCTTTCACTTCTAACTGCAACTATATAATAATGAAATAATAAATTACAATCGTGCTAAACCTTCACTGTCTGCCATGAGCGTGGGGATGAATGCTTACTATCTTTTAATATGAAATTAGAAGTGCATCGTCAAACTATTTATCCTTAAGAGAGAAAGGAATAAGAAAAGGCATTGGACATATCAAGTCTATTCCTTCCATTCAATATATACCTTTCTTTTCATGGTCTCAATTTACTTTTCCAAGGTAATGCTTGCTATAAGTGCTCCACAAATGTATTTCGGAAAGGCTCGAAAATGTGTCCATTTCTTTTTTCGCCTCACTATTTCCAGCTCTGAAATTATCACCACCTTTCTTCATTATCTGACCACTTCCTTACTTTGGGGATTGATGCAGGACAAGAGAATGTTATTGTTTAAATTACCATAAGTTGTTTTTTTTTATTTCTTTCCCCCTAAAGTACAGGTTAAAATGATAAGGAGAACGCTGGTGTTAAATGCATATAATATGAAAAAAAAAATCAAGAATATTTACACATTTCAATCCAGCCATCTCAGCGTAGTAAAAACCCAAATAGTTTCATGTGTCATTAATTCTTCAGAGGTCCATACCACAGTCTATTACTATAATAGGTACAGTAATCATTCACATACATTAATATAATTATATTCACTGAGCCACAGCAGACCGTACCAAGGCTAGGTTACACATTTTATATTGTATGTTTTATCAAGTGCTGACAAAGTGGGAATCTACTCATAAGGAATGAATGGTGTCACTGACATTTCTCCTAATTCTCTGACCATGACTATCATGTCAGAAAGGTATCCAGTTCCTTTTTCAATTCACTGATTAGGTTGACGCCAGGTCCTAACTAAAATAAAATGTTACAGTTACTTCTGCAATCAATCATGTCGGCAAAATTGTTTTCCCCCTAGCATAGTCTGGGTCTTAGGTGCATAAAAAAATAGAAGCAAGAATATGACACTTTTTAAGATTGATAAGTTCTTGATTTGTTACGGCATCAAAGGTTACAGGGAGAAGGCGGGAGAATTGGGTTGAGAGGGGAAAGTAGATCAGCCATGATCAGATGGCAGAGCAGATATGATGGGACGAATGATCTAATTCTGCTCCTCCATCTTATGGACTTATGGATACTCAACCCCTCAACCCTACCCGACCATCCTGGCCGATCTGCTTCTGGCTTCACTTACTTTTCTGTGCCAATTCCACATAGTCCTCCATGTCCTGATCTTTCAAAAATGTATCGACTGATAATTACACTCAGCGCTGAAAGAAACATGAAGGGTGGTGAAGTTGTGAGATTGCTCTGTATTTGGAAAGAAAAGGTGAATTATTTTGGGGCAGCATCTAAAGCCCCTGTCCCACTTAGGAAACCTGAACGGAAACCTTTGGAGACTTTGCGCCCCACCCAAGGTTTCCGTGCGATTCCCGGAGGTTGCAGGTGGTTGCAGGTAGTGGAAGCAGGTAGGGAGACTGACAAAAACCTCCGGGAACTGCACGGAAACCTTGGGTGGGGCGCAAAGTCTCCAGAGGTTTCCGTTCAGGTTTTCTAAGTGGGACAGGGGCATAAGAAACAATTGCTGTGACTTCCCAAGGGCTGAGGCTTTCCTGTGAAACACTGCAGTTCCTTGTATAACTCCTATTAATTTCCCTATATAAATGTGAGAACCAATCAGGCTCCTGCAAGCCACCCTGAGCCCACAAGTCTCAAAGTTCCCAAGACTCCACCTCGTTGCCATTGTGACACTAGAGTTGGGAAGAGTGGCTGCTTCCAGCACTTTTCAAGCAGTTCCACGGGTTTCAGGATGGAGAGAAAATGGGATTAGGAGGCAGAGATCAGCCATGATTGAATGACGGAGTAGACTTGATGGGCCGAATGGCCTAATTCTACTCCTATAACGTAAACGTGTGAAAAAATAAATAAATAACATTTCAGATTTGGGACCCTTCATCAAACCTGAAACATTAACTGTTTCTCTTTCAATCAGTGCTGCCTGACCTGAATCAATGCTGATCAGCATTGTCTGATTTTATGTCCCATCACTTACTTTCTTCCTTTACACCTCTCCATTCTCCCAACTCTAGGATGGGCCAACTATCTTTTCCCCTATTCCCCTCCGATTCCACAGTCATTAGCGTGATACCTTCACAAGCTATCATTGTCGAGCAACCTACCTCAATGCCCCAGACTCGGCTGCTGATCAGCTCCTTGATACCAGTTCCTCACTTCCATCTGAATTCCCTCCAACTCCAGAACATTAACCAGATGCCATATTCATGCTCAGCAAGGAACGTTGGTTTAAGCTTAGTTTGGAGACACAGCATGGAAACATGTCCTCCCGCCCACCTAACCCATGCTGATCATCGATCACCCATTCACATAGTTCTATGTTATCCTGCTTTCTCATCCATTCGGGGCAGTGTAAAGAGGCTAATTAACCTACAGACCTGCGTATCTTTGGGAAGTTGGAGGGAACCAGGGCACTCAAAAGAAACCAATGCAGTTACTGGGAGAACTTGCAAATTCCATGGGGTCAACAGGAGAATCAAACCCAGTTTTTGCAAACTTTAATCCATGTGGTCAACAACACATTTCAGATATCTTCAATACATAAAATACTAAATAAACATACACTACACACAGCTGCACGCGACAGGCTGCCGTCTCACCGGCGCCATTTTCTTGACTGTGTAAGTCAAGACTGTGTAAGACTGAATGTGAGGCAGCAACTCCTGTAAAGTGTGTTCAATACTGATGGAAGGCCATGTCTTAGGCGCAGCTGGAGTGTGTAGCAGTGGCTGCACAACTAAAATGGCCACATGCACTATTCCTAATGTTCCTGTGATGTACTGTGCACCAATATAATCTGGGTCTGATCATTTACACCTTTTAAATTTAAATTAATTAATTTAAAAGCAGTTCTTTGTTTCTTGGTATTTTCTGGTGATAATTCAGTGTTTTGTTTATTCGTGTAATGAAAATGTAGTATTCTGTTTAATTTTGAATGGCTTTTGAATGTTTGTGAATTTAAGTGGTGAGTTTGCATTGCTGAGTGTTCATCACTCTTTGACTCATCACCAGGGTGTTCAGGGAGCTGCAGCAAGGTGGCGCCCTCAAGAGGATTTCTGTGGCATCACTGAACACAACACCAAAATTAATTGTGTAGGGAGGAACTGGAGATGCTGGTTTAAACCGAAGACAGATATAGACAGTACCTAGCACAAATGAATGGAAGAAATGCAGAATGCAACGATAATCAAGGAAATGTGGAGTCCACAATGGTCCATTGTTGGCTGTGGGATAGGTGTTAACGAGTTAATACAGCGGAACTCAACGGGATGACTGTAAAACTAGTCGGACGACTAGGGTGGAGGAGAGACACAGAGATAGAGAGGGGGGATGCAATAGTTACTTGAAGTTAGAAAAATCAGTAGTTATACCGCTGAGTTTTAATTTAGGTTTAATCTCACTCTGATAATGGAGGAGGCCCTGGACAGAGAGGTCAGTATGGGAATGAGAAGGAGAGTTAATGGGTTTGGTAACTGGGAGCTCAATTCATTACCCATCAGTTTATTCCTATTGAAATTCAATCGAGTTATTCCTATTGAAATTCAATGGAGTTTAACCCTAAAATATCAATCAGAATGCTTTTGGAAAATCTCCAATGATTGTTTGTGAAATTTAATTTTCAGTGATAGAGGTATTATTATGTTTAGTTTAGTTTTGTTTTGTTTTTGTTTATTTTATTTCAGTTTATTGTTGCGTGTTCCGAGACACCATGAAAAGCTTTTTTGTTGCACGCTATCCAGTCAGTGGAAAGACTATACAAGATTATAATGAAGCTGCCCAGTGTACTGATACAGGATAATGGGAATAGAAAATAGGTGCAGGAGTAGGCCATTCGGCCCTTCGATATGATCATGGCTGATCATCCAACTCAGTTCAGTGCAAGATAAAGTCCAATTAAAGATAGTCTGAGGATCTTCAATGAGGTAGATGGTAGGTCAGAACTGCTCTCTACTTGGTGAAAGGATGGTGCAGTTGCCTGATAACAGCTGGGAAGAAACTGCTCCTGAATATGGAGGCATGCGTTCTCAAACTTCTTTCCTTCTGGCCTGAATGGAGAGGGACGAAAAGAGTGACCAGGTTGAGACTCATCCTTGATTATGCTGGTGGTCTTGCCAAGGGAGCGTGAAGTGTAGATATTGTCAATGGAAGAGAGGTCGGTTTGCATGATGATCTGCGCTGCGTCCACAACTCTCTGAAATTTCTTGTGGTCTTGAATGGAGTTGTTCCCAAGCCATGCTGCGATGCATCTCGAGAAAATGCTGTCTATGAAGTTGGTGAGTTGTTGGGGACATGCTGAACTTCCTAAGCCTTCTAAGGAAATAGAGGGGTTAGTAAGCTTACTTGGCCATAGCTTCACTATGGCTCGTCTAGGATGTTGCTAGTGATATTTACTAGCATTTCTTCCCTGTCTTCTAATCGTAAACATTAACTGTTTCGTTTTCCAAAGATGCTCCCTTACCTCCTGACTAATTCCAGCTTTTTCTGTTTTCATTTAAATTTTTGCAGCATTTTGAATTAAATTTAATCATTTTCTGTTGGGTTTATAATGGGTGTGTAGCAACTTTCTGCCCTGAATGTGGATTTCATTGCTGAGTTTAACAGTGAAGTAAAAGAGCTTGCAGAGAGAGGGTGCCAGGGACATCAAAGTTATTGAATCGTGCATTTTCATTGTCGGATGTTGCCAGCCATTTTATTTCCCAATATCTGTGAGGGCTGATTAGTTTGTTGGTTGTTTCATAAGTTTTGGGGTGACTAAAGAGACCAGAGTGGAAAATGCCAAATCTCTTAGATGGGCCAGGGGGAACCTACTATACTTGTGTATGGCTATTTCTGAGGTGGTGTGTACCTTCCACTATGTAAGCAGGGTCTGGGTACTCCCATTGCATAGACTCAAGATTTGTGATATCATACCATATGCTCCTCCGCTTTCATGGCCCAGGCTAAGAGTAAGAAGGGATATTGACATTATTTTTTCATCTATGAAAGGAAGTAGACCATTTGGCCCATTGAGTCTACTCCACCATTCCATCATGGCTGATCTATCTTTCCCTCTCAGCTCCATTCTCCTGCCTTCTCCCTTTTACACTCGACATCCCAAGAGGCTTTGAGCACATCCTTGCATCTTTTCTTCAGCCTGCTTATTAATCTCTTCCCCTGACAGAGCTCAAAAGAATGTGTCTGTTTTTCTGGTATCAAACATGCAAATACCACTGCATGTCCACTCAGGCTGACTGAGTGTACTGGGGATCTTGTACTGGGGATCTTGCCCTGGGAGAACACTCTGATTTGGTTCACATCCATCTACTAAATTGATGTGATATTGCAGAGGCACCACTAGTAGGATCTTTCCTCTTATAAGACCAAAGTTAGTTTGGAAGCAAGGTACAGGGGTTCCCAGGTTACGGAAGATGTGGCTAATGGAAATCCGACCACGCAAATTTAATGAAGTCACTCTACACACGAGGCCCTCACACGAGCCTCCTCGATACCCCGCAGCTCTGCCCTTGCTCCCCCTCCCCCGAGTCACAACAGGAACAGAGTCCCCCTGGTCCTTACCTTTCACCCCATCAGAATTCGCATACATCCCATAATCCTCCGACATTTTTGCCACCTCCAGCGGGATCCCACCACGAGTCACATCTTCCCATCTCCACCCCTTTCCGCCTTCCGCAGAGACTGTTCCCTCCGAAACTCCGTGGTTAAATCCCTTCCCTCTGCAACCGCAGGAGATGCAACACCTGTCACTATACCTCCTGCCTCGATTGTCCAGGGGCCCGAACAGTCCTTTCAGGTTAGGCAGAGGTTGACTTGCACCTTCTCCAACCTCATGTACTGTATCCATTGTTCAAGATGTGGACTCTTATACATCGGCGAGACCAAAACGTAGACTGGGCGATCGTTTCGCTGAACACCTTGGTTCAGTTTGCCTGGACCTACCTGATCTCCCCATTGCAATACATTTTAATTCCCCTTCCCACACTGACCTTTCTGTCCTAGGCCTCCTCCATTCTCAAAAAGTGAGGCTAATCATAAATTGGAGAAACAGCATCTCATATTTTGCTTGGGCAGCTTACAATCCATTGGTATGAATATTGATTTATGTAACTTCAAGTAACCCCTGCACTATCTCCATCCCTCCCCCACCCAAGACACACCAGGTTCCCGGTCTCACATAGCAAACAGCTAACAATGGCCTGTTTCCTTTCTCATCATTACATTTTTTGCATACAGGATATCTTTCATCCATTTGTTCTATATATCTCTACATCAGATGAAAGTAAGCATGCAGGTACAGCAGGCAGTTAAGAAAGCAAATTACATGTTGGCCTTTATAACAAGAGGAGTTGAGTATTGGAGCAAAGAGGTCCTTCTGCAGTTGTACATGGCCCTAGTGAGACCACACCTGGAGTATTGTGTGCAATTTTGGTCCCTTAATTTGAGGAAGGACATTCTCGCTATTGAGGGAATGCAGCGTAGGTTCACAAGATTAATTCCCGGGATGGCGGGACTGTCATATGCTGAGCGGCTGGGCTTGTATACTCTGGAGTTTAGAAGGATGACAGGATATCTTATTGAAACATATATGATTATTAAGGGTTTGGACAAGCTAGAGGCAGGAAACATGTTCCCGACATAGGGGAAGTCCAGAACCAGAGGCCACAGTTTAAGAATAAGGGGTAAGCCATTTAGAATGGTGACGAGGAAACACTTTTTCTCACAGAGGGTTGTGACTCTGTGGAATTCTGTGGCTCAGAGGGCGGTGGAGGCCGGTTCTCTGGATACTTTCAAGAGAGAGCTAGATATGGCTCTTAAAGATAGCAGAGTCAGGGGATATGGGGAGAAGGCAGGAACAGGGTACTGATTGGGGATGATCAGCCATGATCATATTGAATGGCAGTGCTGGCTCGAAGGGCCGAATGGCCTACTCCTGCACCTATTGTCTATTATCACTTTCTAGATCTATCGTTTCCTTTCCCCCTGACTAATCTAAAGAAGAGCCTCAAAACATCACCCATTTCTTTTCTCCAGAGATGCTGCCTGTCCCACTGAATTTCTCCAGCATTTTGTGTTTATCTCAAGGCAAAAGCATTGTGCATATGAATTATGTCATTACATCACTTACAATATTCTATAACATTTGAGGGAGAAAAATTAATAAAAAATCACACTTGGAAGTGTCTGGTCCAAATCCCTGATGGAAAGCCTTTCAACAGGGATGATCTTGGCACTAAACAACGCATAAACACAGTTTACATGCAATTTGACGTCCAATATCTCGGCTTTAACATTACAGTAGCTTTTGAGACCCATACTATGGAACGGTACATTAATACAAGTTGGCATCAAATAAGCATGAAGACCATAAACAGGGATTTAAAGATGAGGTGATTGTTGTAGAAGTTAATCCCAGGGTCTAAAGTCACAACACTGAATTTAACAGTGACACCATGGTAAATCGCATATCACTGTACCTTAATTGGTACATGTGACAATAAAAGACCTTTGAAACCTTTGATATATATACTTTGCATTGCTACATGTTGTCAGTTACTATCATCCTCCAATAAAATTTGCAAGTGAAAATTCTGTGCTTATAATTTTATTTCCTGATCCCAAAGACCATAGTTCTAAACCTAAAGCTTTTGATGCAATAGTGTTCAAAGTGGAGACTATCTTCACTCTTTTAAGGACTGATTAGAAAAAAGGCAGCAACCAGAGGTAAAGCCAATTGTTTTATTTGATGAAGGCAAACATTACAATAAAGTTTCTCCAGACTTGTTGGAAAGAAAATGTTAGACGGAGCAAAACAGGATTAATGATCAATAATAATTTACCTTAAGCAAATAAATTAAAAACATAATGCAGGTTGTGTACATTATCAATCAAAAAGGAGGAAGGGGAGAGGAAATAATGCCCATTTTATGTCAACTATAGAATAACCAATTATTGCAGCAAACTTCATTAAAATGATATAATCAAATATCCTTATGAACCGTAAACAAATGTCCATCATTTTGAAAACATGCCAGATGTTACACAGATGCTCAGGATGACTTTGTGCCACAAATATCATTTCTTGCTGTAGGATTCGAACCTTCGTTGACTGTGAAGGAGCACCAATAATTTCCAGTTTCAGAAATGTGTGTGACCTAGGGAGCATCTTTGGGAGATGATTCTCCCATGCATCCGATGCCTTTATCCATCTTGAGGTTTAATGGTTACAAGTTGTGGCAGTGCATCTTGTAAATGTTTCATGCCCGTAGCCATGTTACAAAGAAGAGCGAGATGCGAGTTGAGATGGTGTTTTGTCCTGGGTGGTGTCAAGCTGCATCTCATCCAGGCAAATAAAGATTATTCCATTGGAGATGGTGGATAAACTTTTGATGAACTCAGGTAGAGATTCAGTCACCAAGGTAAGCTCAATCCCTGACCTGTTCTTCAGCTGCCGTCTGCGTGTATTTGGTGCAGTTAGGTTGCAGCAAGTTGCGGCAAATGATTTGCCAATTGTATTACTGTTAATTCTTTCATGAAGTAACAGAGAAGAACATTTGTCGCGAAGATAGACACAAAATGTTGGAATAACTCAGCGGGACAGGCAGCATCTCCTGCAAGAAGGAATGGGTGACATTCCCGGTTGAGACCCTTCTTCAATCTCAACCCGAAGCGTCACTCTTTCCTTCACTCCAGAGATGCTGCCTGCCTCGTCGAGTTATTCCAGCATTTTGTGTCTATCTTCGGTTTAAAGCAGCATCTGCAGTTCCATCCAGGATATTTGTACAGCAAGTTGTGGTTGTACAACAAACTATTGGTCTCCTGCTGCTGAATTTATATTCTGGATTAATTTCCATGGATCATAACATCATCAAAATGTAAGCTGGTAACATAACTACCGTGCTGCATAACCACCAATGCTAATAAGATCATAGCTTACAATAGGGATGGGGCATTGAACATTTGTTGTTGCCAATTGAAAGATAAAGTGCAACTAGAAAAGGCAAACAATGTCTGACATTATTGTTTCTTAAAGCTTGCTTGCTTATTACACTACACTTGTCTGCAATATTTTTCTTCATATGTCCAACCTTATCGTTTGATGGACCACCTGATGGACTTTCTAAACTGTTAATAAACAAAAGATAGACACAAATTGCTGGAGTAACCCAGCAGTAATTCAGGCAGCATCTCTGGAGAGAAGGAATGGGTGGTGTTTCGGGTCGAGACCCTTCTAGCATGGTTTACTGTGGAAAAATGTATCCAGGAGGAAGAACAGAGATATTTATGTACCTGTCCTGATAATACTGCCATTTTCCAGGTTCTTAATCCAAATTATTCATCAGGTAGCTCAATTATGTGCCATAGGATAGCAAAAATAGTTGCTAAATTCTGAGACAAGCACCATCTGTATGGAAAACCCACCTGACAACACCGACTTAAAAGGACATTCCACTCTAATGTAGTTAAATGGCCCTGTTCTTTTGGGTAACTCTTTCCACCTCTTTCATAAAACGTAGGCAAAGTTCATCCTGCCAAGGTAACGCCACACATTGCACAGCTATTGGGAGACCAATCGCATCAGACACATTCTGAAACAGGAGGAAAAAAAAAACAAATGGCAAAATAAGCTCTTGCGCAAATGTGATGGCAAATGTTAAAATTTGTTATTAGGTTTCATTGGTTACATTGTCAATGCATTACAATCACTAGCTCAGATACGGCCCTTCCCCACAGATTAGAGCAGAGTTTAAATATAGATCAGCATGTCGTGTCACCGCTGGAGAGAATAGCTTCCAGCCAACGGAAGACAAATTCAACTCCCATATCCTTGGAGAGTTCATACTCAGGTTTTGCTGATGGGCCAGTCTATAGAAGGAGGCTCAGTGGTGTGGCCAATGCAGTTTACAGGGAAGTCTGCATTTAATGCTGAGGATTATTGCAAAGTACAGCACCAGCCTGATGCTGGACAATACATAGAGCAGTCCTCCTCCTTTCCTGTGTGAAAGAAGTGACAACTCATTTCCGATACCTGAGGACCCAGATCTGACGTGGTGTTTGATCAGTGTATCGCAGTGCATGCAGTGTCCATGCAATGTCTCCATGCCACAATGGAAATTCACTCCGTTGCCACCATGGACTAGCGTGATCATGTGATCAGGCACTAAGAGATAATGAGGGAAAAGTACAAGAAATGTCCAGGATTGCTCCACTGCAAGCTAATATAGATTTGAAGACCCGAATGGCCTCTTTTGTGCCATGGTAATTCAACGATTTTATGATCCATTACAAGGCTGGATCTGGATTTCATTTCAATTGCGAGCCATCTCGTCACAGATGGCAGTTTTCAAGTAACCACCCTTTACTTAAGCCTTGGTCTCTAAAATGGTGTTAACCACTAAACCACTAGCCCTCTGTTACATAAAAATAAGTGCTCATGACTCCTGACAGAAGCCAGCAGAATCAAATTTCAAAAGCAAAGTATGGATTTGCTACTGTATTGTGCATCGAACACATGTGGCACCCCAGCATTTCTAAAGATGCATTACTTCCTTGATCCTAAACATTTGAACACGTTCGTGGATAGGGTAGCTATAGAGGGATATGGGCCAAGCACGGGCAGGCGGGACTAATGTAGATGGAGCACATTGTTCGCCGTGGGCAAGTTGGGGGCCGAAGGGCCTATTTCCACGCTGTATGATTCTATGACTCCATGACTCTAATCCGGAGTGCCATTCTGGGTATGTGCGCAGCCTGATTCTTGCAGTAACTGAAGTCACAGCCTTCTAACTCAGGTGCACGTGTGTTGATGCTAATGTCCTAGCACAAGAGAGGACAAGTGACAGCCAAAGTGGTTTCCCTATTAAAATGCACATGCGGACGTACAAAAAGATGTATTGTGCTGACTCCCTGCCAACTGGGCTACAGGTCGGAAGAGAGAAGGAAGCAGATGCTTCAGGATGAATAACACTTGCACTGTGCAACAGCACAGACCCAAAGACCAAGTGGCTAAGACCAAACACATCTTTAATTCCCCCACTCTGTAGCAGACAGCACCTAAAATGTCAGCACCTGGGGGTCCTATTTCACTCCTAGAAACAAACAAAAGTTTTGTTTGAGCCTCACTGAGGTTCTCCAGGACAAGGGGTCACAGCTTAAGGATAAGGGGGAAATCCTTTAAAACCGAGATGAGAAGAACTTTTTTCACACAGAGAGTGGTGAATCTCTGGAACTCTCTGCCACAGAGGGTAGTTGAGGCCAGTTCATTGGCTATATTTAAGAGGGAGTTAGATGTGGCCCTTGTGCTAAGGGGATCAGGGGGTATGGAGAGAAGGCAGGTACGGGATACTGAGTTGGATGATCAGCCATGATCATATTGAATGGCGGTGCAGGCTCGAAGGGCCGAATGGCCTACTCCTGCACCTAATTTCTATGTTTCTATGTAAATATTGTATTGTAAATTAAAAACAGTTGTAATTAAAAACTAGCACCAGAGATTTCAAACCATAATATTAAAATCATGCTCTTTGAAAATTATGTTATAAATGAGTAGCATGTGATTTCCAAATAGTAAGGAGAGGATAAAAATAAACGTGAACGAGCTGATTCGAGCACTCAATTGATCTCACATCCTTAATGGTATTGAAATCAATCTTTCCACGCAAAAATGTCTGCATTTTTCAATTAGATGCGCCTACCTTTTTGAAAGTCTTCTCCCAAAAATCATTGTAGTAACCTACATAGTCCTTCAGCTCGTCTTCGTCCTTCTCAATCACTTTACCAACTGGCACTACACCAGCTGGGAAATTTAACAAGTTAAAAATCAGCTTGTAACTGGCGGTAACTGTAAAGGAAAAGCAGGCTTTCTTAAATCCGCAAAAAAACGTGGTATTAAGTATCAGTACTGATTGCAATATTTTTTAATATTGTAACATTTACGAGGAAATACGAGAGGACAAGGACTGTAATGAGGATCAGTCCTCCAGCGCACTGCCATGGTGGACCAAGACCATCAGGGTTACTGGTCCCATGTTGACTGGTTAGCAGAACAGGTTTGCATTTGAATAGTACTGCGAAACCGCGGTCACAGTGCATGATCTACCTCAGATCTATAGTGCCCTATCATTCATTTCTGATTTGACCATTCAATTGCAAATATCTTCCGCAGTCAAAGGAATGATTCAAAATTTCTAGGTAAAAAGCCTGGAAGGTAGAGATTGTGGGCAAATTGGGAAAACAACAGCTTGGGGCAATGAGGAAGTCAACAGAAGACTAGCAAGAGGCAGTGTTTAGGCAGCAATGGAGTTGCCATTTGGTTCATTATCAGAATTCAATCTAATATGTAAAATGGAGAAGTTATTAACTTTAACAAATTGAAAATAACATCAAACTTTACCAAGGAATGCTATTTGTTTCTTCGCGCATGTAACTAAAACATTATTACTACGATGCATGGTTAAAATAAAACAGATTTTCATGGGAAAGCCTGCAGGAATATTACAGATTGTCAGTCAAGTCCAGGCTGCCAAACCAACTGCATTTCAATTTCCATATCTGTTTACACTATTATATCGGAAATAATCTACATCCACAAAACTGTACATCACCACAACAGGCCATGAACTGTGGGGAGCACTCTATCCACTGCATCATGTGCTATTTTTAATGAATGAAATAACTGTATGGTAAATCACTTGAAATGGTAAGCTCTTTCCACAAATGCTGCCTGACCTGTTCAGTGTTCTTAGCTTTCTCTTTTTTTCTGTCCATGTGAAACTCAGTTTTTGTTGGGTAAACTTTGGCATTCAGTGTCACTTGAGCACCATGTTTAAAAGAAACCCAAGGTTTCCACTACCAATGAAAGTCAAGAAATCTTTGATGGAACCAAAGGGCGGCACGGTGGCGCAGCGGTAGAGTTATTGCCTTGCAGCGCCAAAGACCTGGGTTCGATCCTGACCATGGGTGCTATCTGTATGGAGTTAGTACATTCTCCCCGTGACGGCGTGGGTTTTCCGCAGGTCCTCCCACATTCCAAAGACGTACAGATTTGTGGGGTTAATTGGTTTCTGGAAATTGTAAATTGTCACTAGTGTGTAGGATACTGCTAGTGTACGGGGTGATCACAGGTCTGCGTGGGCTCGGTGGGCCAAAGGGCCTGTTTCCACATTGTATCTCTAGATCCTAAAGTCTAAATAGGAAGTGGGTAGAGATCAGTACCAAGTGGGATATCTCACAATGGTTAAATGAGACAATGACATGCAATATGAAATTACAGTGACACATTTCATAATTGAGAGTTTACCCTACGTTTTGCCTACCTGTTAGCTTTCCAGCAATTCCAGCAAGGAAAGCAGGACCCAGTGCTGGGCAGAGCAGGACATCAAGGTTCTGGCTTTTCCACAGGCTGATGTACTCCTCACAGTAAGCCTAAGCAAAATACATATACTCAATTTCTTTACTGGTGACAGGGTTAGTGTTGCTGGTGCTTTATGCTTCCGCATGCAGTCAAAATGGTTGACTGTTCAATCCTCTCTGAAATGACCTGGAAAATTTCTCAGTTGCTAAAACCAACACACTAATACAAAATAAGAACATTACTAGTCCTGTAAAGTCCAGACAGGGTTAAAAAAAATAAAAAAATTCCCTTGACAACATAAATGAGCAAATGGGCTATTACGATTAAGTAATTCATTATTACTGCAACCTACTTTTCAAACCATTCAATTCAGTTAATTTAAATTCCCCCATTCACCAATGACATGTATTGAACCGGAATCTCATGTCCATTACTTCAGTTCTCTGGCTTATTATGGAGCGGGATAACCATGTTAATCACACCACAGAACAGATTATATTTACAGAACCACATGTAGTGGTGTGCATGTAGTGGTGTGCATCGCTACATCAAGTCGCCGAGCTTTGTGAGTTTCTTACTGTTTTTGATTTTTTTTTAACACAATGGAATGGAGATTGGCCTCTTTCCAAAAGATTCAATAATTATCTCACCTCTCTAGCGGTATGTTGCTTCCATAGATCACTTATGGATCTGTAAGGACATAAATGGAAAACCTTAGCCACTGTAGAAAAATAAGTGGCTTAGATTAACTGCATTCATTTCAATTTTGAAACAGTCCAACAGCACAAACATGTGAACAAAATTGAACTTCAAATTTTAAATGAGGCGAACCAACAATTTTCCACATTATAACTCAATAGCTCTTGTAACTAAATGTTTTGGATATCCACAGTGCCGTTAGTAAAAATCTCTTTAAAATTAGACAGAAGAACTAATAATCTGCTAGCGGAGGCTACCTGTATTATCAGACAAGGAGAACCCAGACCAGTACTCCATGATGTATCCAAAAATGGATCAGTTCCTTGGACACACAGATTCTGACCTGCATAATAAAGGGCTGCAAATCATTTAAAGCGGAATTGCTGTCCCAACTGCCACCCTGATAACTTCTGAGTATGGTTCGTCACCTCATCTTGGAAAACCCTGATGCACTTTATAGAAACATAGAAACATAGAAATTAGGTGCAGGAGTAGGCCATTCGGCCCTTCGAGCCTGCACCGCCATTCAATATGATCATGGCTGATCATCCAACTCAGTATCCCGTACCTGCCTTCTCTTCATACCCCCTGATCCCCTTTGCCACAAGGGCCACATCTAACTCCCTCTTAAATATAGCCAATGAACTGGCCTCAACTACCCTCTGTGGCAGAGATTTCCAGAGATTCACCACTCTCTGTGTGAAAAAAGTTCTTCTCATCTCGGTTTTAAAGGATTTCCCCCTTATCCTCAAGCTGTGACCCCTTGTCCTGGACTTCCCCAACATCGGGAACAACCTTCCTGCATCTAGCCTGTCCAACCCCTTTATGGAAATCCAACACTTTCACGTTGACAAAAGCCAAAATGTCATTCATCCATATTTTGTTTGCATACCATTTAAACATCCAGCCATTTAGCTTTTCTCCTGGTCCATCAATAAACTCTACAATCTATCACTCTTGGTTGATTAAGGAATATGCATTTTTAGAGTTCCATCCACTCTGTTTGTTCTGCCCCAGAAACAGTGAGAATGTCATTCATTTAACTGTCCTTGCTTATAAACATGCCCCTATTTCCCCAATGCCCAGACAACCAATTTATTTTCTGATTCTTTTCCCGCCAAAGAGACGATCCCTCTTGAGGGCAGTGCAGCTCGCCCCTGAAGTTTAGAACACTGCGAGTTAATACTGTACTACAGCATCAGCTTGCAGGAAGATGGTGTTTACCAGTTTAATTATTGATTATTAATTATTATTCTTTTTAAAAAGCACATTCTAAACATATTCAGGAGGAAATAAATCAAAGTAGTAAATGACTTGCCCTACTCCACAAAGGCACCTGAGGATATCTGCCATTCTTGGATTCTAAAACAGGGAAGGGAAAGGAAAATAGCAGGAAAGATTATTTTTCGAAAAGTAACAACAGGAATTAAGCATGGTAACTGGCAGTACCTATTCACACAAACATCACTACCAACTAATATTTGTTAGGCAGACTGGCATCGAGATACAAGTCAGGCAGCATCTCTGGAGAACATGGATAGGTGATGTTTCAGGTCAGGATCCTTCTCCAGACTGATGGCCTTGAGTTGACCAGGTAGAGGCCACATTCAGATCCAGACAATATTATTTTATTGTCTTATGTATCAGACTGCAATTAAATTCCGTCTTCCCATGAAGCTTGTAGGGTGAACAGTGTACGGTAATGATAGATACAACAAATGCACCAACAAACACAAAATTGCAGAATGGTGCAAAGATTGTTATGAAATCTGAAGTAATGCAAAGAAAAAAACTAAAGTGCATTGTCGGAATAACTGAATGAGATCGAACTAAGAGTGAGAGTACAGGGAGGCACTTCGGGGAAGGGGTTGTGGAAGAGGTGCTTGGTTCAGGAGTCAGATAGCCGTGGGGAAGAAGCTGCTCTTAAAGTCTTGTTGCACGGACTTTTGAGTTTCTATATCTTCTCCCGGAAGGTCAGAGAGAGGAAAGGTAATGGCCGAGGTGGCAGGCATTCTTGATGATACTTCCAGCTTCCTGACCCAACTCAGTGTGAAGGTGGATTGGATGGAAGGAAGTAATGAGGTGGACTATATTCACCACTCACTTCAGGTTCAGGAGTTATCATCCATTTTATATCGACCGATAAGCTGGCAAAGAAAGAATTTTATGCAAATACAATGCAATCATTTTTAATGTTCCCAAAAATGTGATCTCAATTGTTCTTTTTTAAATGCCGGAGGGGATTTGTATTTACATTTTGTGTCAGGCTTTATTTTATATCTAAAAAACCTATTCGTATATTTGAATGGCTTTTAACTTACAAAAGGCTTCATGAGGAAGTACAAGATCTTTTTTAGTATTACAGGAATCCTGTGTACATAAAAGAGGTCTTTCAGGCGAGGATCAATGATGTCTCCTTTTCTAGAATATGCAAAAAAAATAATAGTTAGCTGCATTCTTCTGTTTATGAGGGCAGTAAACACATCCAATGTTAAAAACAGAAATCCTAGTTTTGTTGACGTCAGATATTTGAAGCTCTAGTTTTGTTCGCAACATCAGATATTTCAAACAATGTACAAGCAAAAGCAGCCTCAAGTAAAAACAAGCAATTTAATTCTGAAAGTTAAATATAACTAGTTTCTCTTGAGTTATTTAGTTTTAGTTTAGGGATACAGCGCGGAAACAGACCCTTCAGCCCACGTGTCCATACCGACCAGCGATCCTACACACCCTATACACAATAAGGACAATTTACACCTATACCAAGCCAATTTACCTACACTCCTGTATGTCTTTGCAGTGTGGGAGGAAACCGAAGATCTCGGAGAAATGTTATAGAAAAGACGTTGAGGGCATGAACTATCAGGAGAGGTTGAGCAGGCTAGGACTTTATTCCTAGGAGCGTTAGGAAGGTGAGAGGTCATCTTACAGAGGTGTACAAGGTCATGAGAGGAATAGATTGGGTAATACACAGTCTTTTACCCAAAGAATTGGAAGCAAGATCCAGACGACATATGATTAAGGTAAGGGGAGGGGAAGATTTAACAAGAACCCGAGGGGCAACTTTTTTTACACAAAGGGTGGTAGGTATATGGAACGAGCTTCCGGAGGAGGCAGTTGAGGCAGGTACAACACAGTATTTAAAGGGCACATAACAGATACATGGATAAGATAGGTTTAAAGGGATATAGGCAGGTGGGACTAGTGTAGATGGGGCACGTTGGTTGGCGTGGGCAAGTTGCCCCGAAGGGCCTACAGTATTTCTATGCTGCATGACTCTATTCATAATTTGCCACCTAATCCCTGTATGTTTTTTTCAAGTCTACACTGCACCAATGATTTATAAAACCCCAACAATGTGTTCAGGTGGCCAAACACAGGTGGCAGTGGATGCTGACAGGTAAGCGGAGCTCTGACATCCAACTGGTCTCAGATGAATATATCTTGGGAGGTAAAAACAAACAGCTGGAGAAACTCACTAGATCAGGCAGCATCCGTGAAAGCAGAAGAATGGTTTAAGATTTTTAGGTCAAGACCCTACAATAGGTCTGAGAAAAGATACCTCCTATAAAGAGCTTCCTTCCTTACTTACTTAGTTCTTAAGGATACAGCATGAAAGAAGACCCTTCGACCCACCGAGTCCACAATGGTCACCCATTTACACTAGTTCTATGTTAGTTCACCTTTTCATCTGCTCCTTGCACACGAGAGGGCAATTTATAGAAGACAATTGACCTACAATCCCTCACGTCTTTGGAAACACCTAAAAGCTGCTTGGAGCTCAACCTGTGAGGAGGCCCTAGGGAGAAGGACCCAAAAGCACAAAGAGTGGATAACTCCAGAAACCCTCAACACAATCCAACAGAGGAGAAAGCTAAAGGAGATAGTGAACAACTCAAGAACAGGAGCTGAAAAGGCATTAGCCCAAAAGTAGTACAACAGATGCAACAAAAAAGTGCGAAAGAACATCAGGAGGGACAAGAGATGTTGCCTGTCCTGCTGAGTTATCCCAGCATTATGAGTCTACCTTCCATATTTAACTCTCTTTAGACATGGTGACTATGAAGGGACAACAGTACATTTCCAATCCTAAATTGTGGAATGTTACATATTTATAATAAATGAACAGGTAGTTTAGCAACAACTCAAATTATGCCAAAACTAACACCTTATTTTAATAATAATAATAATAATAATAATAATAATAATAATAATAATAATATTTTATTGCCATTGCACATATGTGCAACGAGATTTGGTATGCAGCTTCCATCCGGTCATAACTTAAACAACTAATAAAATTGAGATTTAGATACCCCGAGAACATTTATCAAGGACAGTAGGGTGCTCTGAATTCATAGCTACTTGGAATGTTAATGGAAAAATACAATCTAGATTAGCAGCAAAATCAAATTTCTTAAAATTTAGAGTACTACTAACCACGTTAATATATTTAAAATGGCAAAAAACATAATGAATTGTCTGAAAACCATTCACTAAAATTAGGCTTACATTCTTTCTAGGATTGTATTGGCTTGATCCGCTGAAATGCCCTTTAAACCAAGTTCGTTCATTGCATATGATATTTTCAAAGGAGCAAAAGGAATCAGCTGGAGAGAAAAAATAAATCAAAAATTTAGTGTGTGGTCAATCGAACTCGAGAGTAATAGAGTCAAGAGTCAACAATGTTTTATTATCATATGTCCCAAACAGAACAATGACATTCTTACTTGCAGCAGAATATGTGAACACAGTACTCTGTAAACAACATAATAAACGAAAAAAAGTTCACACTTTTCACAAAAAGTTCACAAAAGTACACATACACACACACATATATAAGACAGCCAAACGAATAATAATAGTGTAAAAAGACAAATGGCCCCAAATCAATGTGGCAATGTGACAAGGGGGGGGAAAAAAGAAAAAAAAAAAAATTTGTTCGGCATGGACTTGTAGGGCCGAGAGGGCCTGTTTCCGTGCTGTAATTGTTATATGGTTATATGGTTATATAGCGTTTATTTAATAATCCAATCCATTGGGGTGCAAGTCCACTCACCAGCCCAAATTATTCAATAAAAGTCCATCAATTGGGAATTCTTGAAATGAGCTCCATAGTCTCTTGGGAAGTAAACTCCATTATTAGAGACATATTTATTAAGTGAACTAATTGTACATAAACAATTAGTCCTAACCTGACATGTACAATAAAAGGACTCTTATTTGATCTGCAAGGCAGTTCTTAAAGAAATCTGAATCGCACTTGTACACCGATCCTGCTTCACTCTCAGTCAGACAGGAGGCAATCATGAGTTTTCCCTCATTGCTGTTGCTACAACTCTTTTTCCCATCCCAAGCTGTGTTATGAAATGCTATAACTATACAGCTTGAAGCAAATACAAAGAAACAATGCAACACATTTCAAAATACAAGACTGATATTCTTGGCTCTTGAAAGCATTTACCCTTTACTCAGATCAAAAAGATACTAGTTCAGTTTAGTTTAGTTTAGTTTAGTTTAGTTCAGTTTAGTTTAGTTTAGAGAAATAGGCCCTCTGACCCACTGAGGCCACCAATCACCCATTCGCACTAGATCTATGTTATCACACTTTGTCATCCACTCCGATATACACTAGAGGCAAATTTTACAAAGGCAAATTAATCTTTGGGGTTTGAGAGGAAACCAGAGCATCCAAGGAAAATCAACGCAGTCACAGGAAGAATGTGCAAACTCCACATAGAAGCTTCTGAGGTCAGGGTCGATCCTAGGTCTCTGGTGCTGTGAGGCAGTGGCTCTACTAACTGTGCCACCCTCATGGGAGGTTTCCTTCAAGAACCAAATCTCATGAGGTAGAATTGTCTTTGATTGATTTTTAAACCATTAGGTAAACGATTGTGCTTAGAGTGTTTCTCTCCACCATAAGCCTGTACACCCACCTTGTGGCCGGCTTGCTCCAGCAGCTGTTTGGTTTCCATCACTGCTCGCTTCATACTGGCTGAGGGGAGCCAGTACCCATCACTCTCATAATAGCCTATCCTCAGCGGCTTAGAGCTGGAATACACCTGCAGAGCAACAAACAGGATAAGATTGAAATTCATATGATGAGTGGAATTACCCCGGGATGGGCAGGGTTTTAAAAATCCCCTTGTGAAATAACTTTTGCTGGAATAGGAATCAAGAAATGCGAATCCCGAGGAAGGCATTGATAGCGAGAAAATTAGGAAACGGCAGCTGGCCGTTTCAAAGTTAACATTTTAGATCAGTTTCGCTGCAGTTTAATAATGTACAATATTTATCAGCTTTCGCCCCAAACTTGCCTCTTGGGTTAACAGCCCACAGGTTATGTGTAATCATTTCTGTTGATGTAAATTAAACTGCAGCCAACTGGCTCCTGGATTAACCTCCAGGCAATTGCACAGTTGCATTTCACTGCAGCTGATGACACATCACCTCATCCCCAAATGTTCATCAATTCTTGGTTAGCCACCCAACATAATAAAACAGGAAATGTCCTCCTCCTGCTCCAACTTCACCCCGTGTACTGCGGTTATGCTGGCTTAAAATCTTGTCTTAAAACTGGCTTCTCTCCAGTCTTGTCTTAAAACTAGCTTCTCTCCAGTCTTGTCTTAAAACTGACACTGCAAGTTACTGAGCAACATTCCACCTGCTGTTAAATGCCTAGCTGACTGATACATGCCTCATGGATGGCTGTATGGCAAAAACAAATTTCAGACTTGCTCTGAAAATAAAGAAATATCATATCGTATCGTATAATTATCTAACCCATTTCCACAAAGCACCTAAACTCAAAGGCGGGTGTGTGAAAACAGTCTAATAGACAAATTTACCTTACTGCTGATAGAAGATACAAATGCTAAAGGGTATTTTGGTCCACGTGTCAGTGTAAGTTTGGGCAGAAATAAGAATCAATTTGATTTCTAAATGTTTTCCATAAATCTTTCCTCTCCCGAATCAATTTTTAATGACCCTGAGTTTGTACATCATTGCGAACATATGTAGGTGACTCAAAAGCTTTTCTCTAGGTGACCAATGAGGTTGGTTACAGCAAGGCAAATCCAATTTGCAAAACTTTCTGACTCTTAAAAGAATTGACCATAAACTGCTGGGATGATTTTGACAGTCAGCAAGACAAGAGCAAAAAACAGCTGGAAATCCGACATAAAATGCCAGAAACACTCAACAAATCATCTGTCTAAATAAAAAGTTAACATTTCAGGTCAATGGCTTTTCATCAGATTGAGGAAAGTTAGCTTAAAATTGCAGAGAAGGGGGAAGAATTGGGGAGACCAAAGAGATGATCTAGCCATTCAATCACAGACATTGTGATCTCCAGTTCACTTGAAAATTTAGGGATTGAAGAATTTATTTTCAGTGAATCACAACTGCAAAATAGAGCTGGAACTCAACGCAAATTCATTGTCCAGCCAATTGGTTGATGTAGATGCAAACTCCTTTCAGCTCTGAAATCCAACAAAATCAATGTAATGAAAATCCTTTTTGCCCCCTTTCACACATCATCACCCTTTACAAATACGCTTCCTGCATTCATTGACAAAAAAATCGAAAGGAGGTTGGGTTTGTATCCAATCAATTCCTTTTAACTGCACTTACATGACAGCACTAAACAATCTGTACTTGGCTCCAGTTGATAAACACACTCACTATAATTTAGAGATAGAACGCGGAAACAGGCCCTTCGGCCCACCGACTCCACGCCGACCAGCAATCCCTGTACACTACACTATCCTACACACTAAAGGCAATTTGCAATCTTTACTGAAGCCACTTAACCTACAAACCTGTATGTGTTTGGAGTGTCGGAGCACCCGGGGTAAACCCACGCAGTCACGGGGAGAACATACAAACTCCGTACAGACAGCACCCGTAGTCAGGACCGAACCTGGGTCTCTGGCGCTGTAAGACAACAGCTCTAACGCAATGCCACTGTGCTGCCCCTCTGGATGCACAAGGAAGTCCAAGAGTGAGAAACAATTGGAGATACACCACAAAGCACTTTGGCTAAGTGTGTGAAGAAAATGTAATATGCGAGGAAAATTTAAAAGGAAAGTTTAAATTGCAAAAAAAAATTGGAGTGGAAACATATATACGGTATTAAGAAAGCATTCTTGACTTTCTACGCAGGAAAGCTGGAAGCAATGGAGCACAGTAGTTATGTTACTGGATTCGAATCAAGACAGAAGCTTGGTCTGTTTAGTTTGAATCCCATCATTTAAAAAAAGTAATGAGAAGTACTAGTCTAAGCTCCAAATAAATATCACCAAGTGCATAATGTTCCTGTTTGGGACCACAAATGCCTTGTATCCAAGTTTGATTTTATGGAATAAATGGCAGAAGACATTTCAAATATGGTACTTCTCAAGGTAAACAACTTTATATAATTACTGAGGATGAAGAGACTTTGGAAATCAAATAGGAGAAAAAAGACAACCGCACTTTACCTCATCATTGAAGGGAATTGGTGGCACTGTGGGATCCAAACGAAATAAGTCTTCACATAACAAGGCTTTCATGCAAAAGGCCAAGCTGTCCACATCTCTGGCCAGTGGGCCAATGCCTGCTGTGACTAGGAGAAATAAAGATTGCTTCACTCAAAACATCTCCTGCAAATGTTGCATATAGGTGGACCTAAACTGTAGGGCCAGCTAATCATTCCCTGGAGCAGATTGTAAAACTGCATAGGATAAGTGTTTTAGAACAAGTTCTGTCATTCAACTTCTAAGAAGAACAACCTCCTCCACTTTTCTCTGTGAGCCAACACTCCCCTCCCACTCCATTCCCGTATAGTGTACATGTCTTCCATGGCCCTGCCGCTCCCCGTGTCTCTCCAAAGATGCCCATTCAGCTTATTGTGTCTGAGCTGCCTCCATACTAAGCAAATTCCAAACCCAGTGTCCATTCCTGCCCCAGGCCTTGTACCGATCCCAAAATATGTTCACTGGTCTGCTTTTACCAATAGCCTTGAATCCCAGACTAATTCAATTTTACGTCTGTGCTAACCTTGCCCTTATACTTTTTTTAAAAGCATTTTGGCAATTGTGTGCTTTGGGGCGGGGGGGGGGGGGGGGGGGGGGGGGGGGGGGGGGGGGGGGGGGGGGGGGGGGTTACTCGAGAGGTTTTGAAGCCACTGAGGCTTATGTAGATGATTATAGAAATGGCATTGCAAGTGTGCATGTGGTAGAAGTCAACAGTCCCAATGTTAAGTAGCATCAATATTTTAAATCAACAGTATAACGGCCAATTGGGAAGATTACATTCTTTTGGAAACTGTGTGTGTTTGCATATTTGTGTGTTTACAGGTTTGCATGTTTGTGTGTGTTTGTTGCTGGGCAAGTGGGAATTGCAATGTCATGCTCAAATCATTGATCATACTCATTCTTATGGCTGTATGGCAACCCAGACTTTACTGTACCAATTCGTGCAGTGACAATAAATGTAAACTTGAACTTGAACTTAAATTAGTATTCTTGCTTAGGGGAAAAAAATTGCTGATACTCACTTGCTTTCTGTCCAGGCACTGATGCTCTGAATCCAATAGTGCTGTATAACATATTGACCAAAATGTTATCAAAATAACCACATTCTGCTTCACAATTACAGTCTTCCTTTCAGTTGGATTGTAACAAGTTGCAAATTAATTTCAAAGCAAATGTGTTTTGTAAAAATCTTATATTATCCGAAATAGTAAATCTAAATAATCATTAGCAGATATCTGCATTCCACTGAGTGAAGAAAACTCCATAAATCTCATGTATATAAGTAACAATTTGGCCAGCTGCATTGCAAGAATGCTGTGTTTGAAAAATAATCTGTAAAATGTATAAAGTTCCCATTCTTACACATTGGAAAAACAATTCCTACATTACCACCTCAGATTTCTTTTTTTAAATGATAGATCTGAAGACAACACTTCTTTTAAAACAGTGAATGCAGCAAATATAAAAACAGGCAAGCAAATTTTAAAAATAGGTCACAAATTGCTGAAGTAACTCAGGGGGTCAGGCAGCATCTCTAGAACATGAATAGGTGACATTTCGGGTCAGGACCTGTCTGATCATTTGCGTCCCTTTTTGTAAGCCAGCATCTGCAGCTCCTTGCTTCTACTTTCTAAATTAAAATAGAGCCTCTCTCCACCTATAGCCACATAGAATAGATGGAAAGAAGCGCAAAAGACCATGCATTGCCATTCCAATACATTCCACACTAGACTGATGACTGTGCGATCTTACACTCGTAAAAAGTACCATGTGTATAGCGGTACTTCCTATTGGGGAGAAAAATATCATGCAGTATCAACTCATACTGTTCTTGCACTTCTCGGTATTTGCCTGCAGATCAGAACAGATAATTCATAAGTTCATAAGATAGAGCTGAACACTGGCATTAAGTCAAGGAACAAAATAGCAGATAACTGCATTTCACTGAGTGAAGAAAACTCCATAAACTCCAGATTCGAAGGGATAAAAATGCGTAGCAAACTTCTTATTCACCATTACTTTTATCAGAGTAACATAATGGCTGAAGTTAAATAACTATGCCCCCACTTGTAATAGAGAACCGTCACAGCATGTCTTCTTAATCCATTTTAAGTTCTATGTTGTTTTACCTTAGTCGTTTGCCAGTTGCTTTGAATCCACAGATTCCACAGAATGAAGCTGGTACCCGGATGCTGCCGCCAATATCACTTCCAATGCCAAGGATGGAACCGCCTGCTGCAATCAGGGATGCCTCACCACCAGATGACCCTCCGGATGTCCGCTTGGTGTTGTGTGGGTTGACTGTCTGCCCAAAAATGGGATTACTGCACTCATAGCTTTGAGAAAGAACAAATCATTATCACAAGGTGTTCGATATTTGCCTGAACTTGCCCCACTTTGCTCTTTTATATCAATCCTCCACAAATGGTCCTTGCTAGGTTGCACTAAAGTTATTTAATGAACAGAAGCAGAAAGAGGACAGACAGAGAATGGGGTGGCACAGTGGCACAGCGGTAGAGTTGCTGCCTTAAGAGTCTGTCCCACTTGGGCGTTATTTGGGCGTCATTTACGCAACATCATTTACGCGTCACGACGCACGCGCGCATGGTGTGCATTACATGCGCATGGCGCGTGGTGAGACGTGGTAGCGTAGCCAGTAACGTGCGGTAGCGTGCGGCGCCCCAGGATTTTGGGATTCTCAAAATCCTCGCGTACCACTTGCGTGACGCGCAAATGACGCCCAAGTGTGACAGGCCCTTTACAGCACCAGAGACCCAGGTTCGATCCTGACTACGGGTGCTGTCTGTACGGAGTTTGTATGTTCTCTCCGTGGCCGCGTGGGTTTTCTCGCACACTCCAAAGACATACAGGTTAAAAGGTTAATTGGCTTCGGTAAAATATTGTAAATTGAGCCTAGTGTGTGTAGGATAGTACTAGTGTACAGGGATCGCTGGTCAGCGCAGACTCAATAGGCTTTGCCAGGAGTGGTGGTGGAAGCAAATATGATAGCGGCTTTTAAGAAGCTTTCAGATAGGCACATGGAAGTGCAGGAAATAGGGGATATGGATCATGTACAGGCAGATGAGATCAGTTTAACTGGGCATGATGTTCAGCACAACAACTGTGGGCCAAAGGGCCTATTCCTGCGCTGTACTGTTCTATGTTAAGATAGGTCTGAATAGGAATCATTACTCCATTGGATCCTATTATCCAGAATATTCCATCCAAGTATTCAGCTGTATGAATATATATAATCAGGTGAACTGAGAGAGAAAAAATATTAATGCAGTTCATTCAGAGCATCCTTTGAATTACATCAAAAACAATTGTTAAAATACCTTCATCTATTAGCCATCATCTATTAGATGTAGCTCAGCAGTAAACTTATTACCTTAGCAAGGACTGAGGGACATTAGTTTTCACAAAAGGAATAGCTCCTTGTTTCTTCAGCACTTGGACGATGACACTGTCTTTAGTAGCCGGTTGGTTCAAAAATGTTCTAAGTCCACAAGTTGAATCATGGCCCTGTGTTTAAACAAAAAAAACATATTTTCCTATTGTACTTGCACCACAGTAGAAAACGGAAGTTTGTAGGTGAGAAGGGATGTGAAGCTGCCGAGGATAATCTCAGTCAACGAGAGAAGATAAAAATTAAAACTACAGGGACTCGGCACATCATGCAATCAAAAGGAAAAATCTCTGCAATGCTGTCCCCAAAAATCCGCAAGAAACCTTTCTACATTTTCTATAATTAAAAGAAGAAAATGCCCAAAAAAATGATGTTTACCAGGTTGGACAGAATTTGTGTCGGGTGAAAGAGAGGCAACTTTTTAGATAATTTACCTGAAATGTGAACTTTGTTTCGCTTTTCAAATATTGCAACTAGCAATCACTATTTGTGGCCCCAGACCTATCACTGTATTACTTATATACAATGTCTGAATGCTCTTCAATGTGGCAACATCATGTCCACAAGAATTATGCAACATCATGTCCACAAGAATTATGCAACTGGAAGTGGCGGCGCTGTGAAACGGCTGCGGCTCGCCTGCAGTCTGTCTGTTTTTACTTTTTTTGTGTTGTTTTTTTTTGTCTTGTTCAGTTAAACTTTTGGTTATTAGGTTGTGTTATGTGTGGGGGGGGGGGGGGCTGAAACAGGGCTTTCTGTCTCTCCCTACGGGGGAATGCGACTTTCTTGTTGTATCCCCCTTCTCTTCCCCCGTCTGAGCTGAGGCCTAATGGCGGAGCTGGCGGCCTCCAACCTGCGACCGACCTCGAGGCTCCGGAGGTAGAGCCAGCCAGGACTTACCAACGCGAGGCTGGCCGTCTTCGAGCTGTGGCGGCGTTCGGGGCAGTGGCACGACTCGGCGCTCCGGTGAGGGCGGATGGCGCGGGGCTGAGACACTCCTGTGAGGGCGGCCCGGCTCCCGGCTGGAAGGCGCTCCCGTGAGGGCGGCCCGGCTCTCGGCTGGAAGGCGCTCCCGTGTGGGCAGCCCGGTGCGGGGCTGGAAGGCGCTCCCGTGTGGGCGGCCCGGTGCAGAGCGGAGACGGTGCTCCGGTGGCTGAGGCGGCGTTCTGGCGGCGGCGACCTGAATCCGGGGCTCGGCCGCGGGCCAGTGGACGACATCGTCGGGAGCTCGCAGGTCACAGGCTGGTGCCTGTTTTCCGGAGCTCCCGTGGCAACAGCTGCGTCCGCTGGACTGGAGGGCGGCAGCTTCGACCACCCCCGGGCCGCGGAGCTTGAACCGCGGGACTGACTTACCATCGCCCGGTGGGGTATCGTCTCAGCGCAGAGGGAGAAGAGGAGGGAAGAGACAGTAACCCTAAGACTTTTTGCCTCCATCACAGTGAGGAGGTGCTTGGTGAACTCACTGTGGTGGATGTTAATTTGTGTTTATTGTGTGTTGTTTATTATTACATGTATGGCTGCAGGCAGCGACATTTCGTTCAGACCGAAAGGTCTGAATGACAAATAAAGGATTCAATTCAATTCAATTCAGTTATGAATTAGTGGTAGAGGCAAGCTAATTTCCCCATAAGAAACAAATGCCTAATTTCAATAGCCATCGATATTTCACTGCTCTACATACTGTACACTTGCTTTAATTCTTTAATTTAATCAAATATTCACCCTAACACTATCCACAATTAAACTAACAGAATATATATTTATATATAATCCAGTCGGTAATAAACACAAAATATGTTGTTATTATTACTATGAAAATTGCTTTAAAAATGTATGGTGAGACTTTGCTTACAGACCATCTGTAACCCAGGCAACCTGGTTAGGCACAACTGTTGGAATATAGGTTATAAAACAATGCTTGCCTCAATCCATTGCGCAACCTGTATATTGCATTTTGAGCTTTGCTGTGTTCTCACAGTGCACAGAGCATGGTCACTTCATTTAATTGACGTTTTGGTAGATGATCACCAATTTCTCCAAGCCTCACAGTCATGCAAGTATTTTTCACAAACATATCCTTTTGCTGGCAGTATGCAGCTACACATTTTGAAGGCTACTAGATACATTCAAATGAGTATTAAAAAAAACCTCCATGAACTTGCAGCCATTAACTTTTCTATATATGATATGCCAGTTTTAATTTTTCAAATTTCCCTATTTTCAAGGAAGGTTTGGTTATATTGTAAAATAGCAATGTATATCCTTTACTCCACGTGAGTGAGACTCAAAATAGGAAACTACAGGCCATATTTAACATTTACAATTACACATTTAACATGGAGAAGATGCTTGAATTATTATTAAAGAAAATAGGACATTTAAAAATATTCTAAATAATCAGGAATATCAATGTGGTTTGTGAAAGATATGTTAAGGTATTGAGCAAACTTCTGGTGAATGAAATAGAACATAGGAAAATGTAAACCTATCCACGCGGGCAGGAACAATAATCCAATAATGTGTTGTGAGATATTACAGAAATACAGAGGGGCCACAGAATAGTGTACAATTCTCAAAAGACTAGCACACATGTCCAGCAAGCAATTTATTGCTGGAGAAATAGAAATATAGAAAATAGGTGCAGGAGGAGGCCATTCGGCCCTTCGAGCCAGCACCGCCATTCATTGTGATCATGGTTGTTCATCCACAATCAGTAACCCGTGCCTGCCTTCTCCCCATACCCCGTGATTTCACTAGCCCCAAGAGCTCTATATAACTATCTTTTAAATTCATCTAGTGAATTGGCCTCCACTGCCTTCTGTGGCAGAGAATTCCACAAATTCACAACTCTCTGGGTGAATTTTATTTTCTCATCTCAGTTTTAAATGGCCTCCCCTTTATTCTTAGACTGTGGCCCCTGATTCTGGACTCCCCCGATATTAGGAACATTTTTCAAGCACCTAGCTTGTCCAGTCCTTTTATAATTTTATATGTTTCTGTAAGATACCCTCTCATCCTTCTAAATTCAAGTGAATACAAGCCAGTCTTTCCAATCTTTCATCATATGACAGTGCCGCCATCCCGGGGATTAACCTCGTGAACTAACGCTGCACTCCCTCAATAGCAAGTATGTCCTTCCTCAAATTAGGAGACCAAAACTGCACACAATACTCCAGATGTGGTCTCACCAGGGCACTATACAACTGCAGAAGGAACTCTTTGCTTCTATACTCAAATCCTCTCGTTATGAAGGCCAACGTGCCATTAGCTTTCGTCGCTGCCTTCTGTACCTTCATGTTTAATTTCAGTGACTGGCGTACAAGGACACCCAGGTCTCGTTGCACTTCCCTTTTTCCTAATTGACACCATTGAGATAATAATATGCCTCCTTGTTCTAGCTGCCAAAGTGGATAACCTCACATTTATCCACATTATACTGCATCTGCCATGCATCTGCCCACTCACTCAACTGTCCAAATCACCCTGCAACCCCCTAGCATCCTCTTCGCAATTCACACTGCTACCCAGCTTTGTATCTGCAAATTTGCTAACGTTACTTTTAATTTCATCATCTAAATCATTATTATATATTGTAAATAGTTGCGGCCCCAGCACCGAGCCTTGCGGCACTGCACTCGCCACTGCCTGCCATTCTGATAGGGACCCGTTTATTCCTACTCTTTGTTTCCTGTCCGCCGACCAATTCTCTATCCATGTCAATACCCTACCCCCAATACCATGTGCTCTAATTTTGCCCACAAATCTCCTGTGTGGGACTTTATCAAAGGCTTCCTGTAAGTCCAGATACACTACATCCACTGGCTCTCCTTCATCCATTTCACTTGTCACGTCCTCAAAAAATTCCAGAAGATTAGTCAACCATGATTTCCCCTTCATAAATCCATGCTCACTCGGACCAATCCTTTTGCTGTTATCCAAATGCGCCATTATTACTTCTTTAATAATTGACTCCAGCATTTTCCCCACCGCCGATGTCAGGCTAACTGCTCTATAATTCCCTGTTTTCTCTCTCTCGCTCCTTTCTTGAAAAATGGGATAACATTAGCTACCCTCCAAGGTCTTCTTACCTTTAAAATTCCTCAATTCTATCCACAGCGACTGTACAACCTCAGTCCCTATGTCATCCCTCGCAAGGGACTGAATTTCATCCCTCACCAACAGAGCTACCCCACCTTCTCTGCCCTTCGGCCCAACTTGCCCATAGCTAAACCAACATGTCCCATCTACACTAGTCCCACCTGCCTGTGTTTGGCCCATATCCTTCTAAACCTATTCTATCCATCCACCTGTCTAAATATTTCTTAGACGTTGCAGTAGTGCCTGCCTCAACTACTGCCTCCAGCAGCTTGTTCCATATGCCCACCACCTGTTGTGTAAAAAGGTTACCCCTCAGGTTCCTATTAAATCCTCCTTCCCTCAATTTAAGTACAAGTCCACTGGTTCTCGATCCCCCTACCCTGGGCAGGAGACGCTCAAACCCGATTTATCCCTCGTGATTTTGTACACCTCTATAAAATCACCCCTCATGACCTACCAACCTTTGTACTCAATGACATAGTTCCAGAAGAATCGAGCTTGGGCAACTGTGTACGGCAAAGATCATTGAACCAGGGGGAAAAAAAGTATACGCCAGATACGGCCTACAGTTACTACAACTAACCTAATTTCTTGAGGAATATTGTGGGTGAATACTTAAGAAAGACGTTAGGAGGGAAAAAGGACATCCTGAAATATCCTTTGCAGGCAAGATTTTTTTAACAATCCTAAACCATTCATATAATTAGCTATCCTTCAATCTGTTGGAAATAATGTTTGAAAATGATCACCAATGCATCGACTATTTCTAGACCATTTCCTTTAGGACTCTGGAATGCAGACTATCAAGCCCATCAGTCTCTGGGAGGCTAAATCCTCCATAGTGAGGACAGACACAAAGAATTTGTTCAATTGATGTGCCAATCCCCACTTTTTCTCTATTATAAAAGTTTCCCTGAATCTGACTAAGAGACTGAAATAGGTCTTCATTAATCTTTTTCTCTTTGGTAATCTAAAGAAGCGTTTTTTAACTCTCTATTCATGTCACTTGCAAGTTAAATCTCATTTTCCATTCTCCCTCCCCCTCCCCCATCACCTTTCATTTTAAGGCTAGGTGTTTAATTGTTACATTCTAAACTACTTAATACAATGTATGGTGTTTCCCTTCATTGTGTCTAATGTACAGGGATAAAAACAAATATAAAGGCCACATTACTCTCAGCATGACATGCAAGTGAGGTGAAAGATAAGAGAATAGTGTGGCTGGTCAGATAATGCAGAAGGAAAAGCTTTACATTCATAGAGCTGAGTGACCTGTTTCGGGGAAGGCGGGACCCATGTCAACTGATATTGAAGAGCCATGAGCTACAGACTTAATGCAGAAGATGGGTTTAGACCGGATAACTACACAGGCAATGGACTCAATGGAAGATAGACACAAAATGCTGGAGTAACTAAGTGGGACAAGCAGCATCTCTGGAGAGAAGAATGGGTGACGTTTCGGCTCGACACCCTTCTTCAGACTCGATTTGTCATAAATTTACTGTGATTCATTCGCCAACATTATCTTATCATTCTTGCAGTAAACATTCGTTGTCAGGTATCTCTGCTCGCTGGTGAATATATACCTTGCAGTCAATGTTGTCCTTAATGCTGATGGGGATCCCATAAAGAAGTCCCTTCTTTTCCTCCTTGAAACTCTGAAGTTGGTTTTGACAATCAGGAAGAAAATCCGTGAGGCAGTTCAGCTCTTTGTTTACTTCCAAGGCCTTAATAGAAGAAATGTAGAAATCTAGTGAAGAACTTACTAGAACATAGGGGTTTTTTTTAAATATAAGCAAAACGATTAGATTTTATCATGAGATTCAAACTTTGAAATAAACAGTTTTCAAGGATTACAAAAGGTTCTATGGAGCGGTTGTTGGCACTGGGCTTATATTCGCTGGAGTTTAGAAGAATGAGGCGGGAACCTCATTGAAATGTACAGAATAGTGAATTGGATGGAGTGCATGTGGAGAGGATGGTTCCACTAGCGGAAGAGTCTAGGACTAAAGGTCATAGCCTCAGAATCAAAGGCCGTTCTTCTGAGGAGTAATTTCTTTAGGCAGAGGGTAGTGAATCTGTGGAATTCTTTGCCACAGAAGGCTGTGGTGGCAAAGTTAGTGGATATATTGAAGGTAGAGATAGATAGATTCATAGAAACATAGAAATCAGGTGCAGGAGTAGGCCATTCGGCCCTTCGAGCCTGCACCGCTATTCAATATGATCATGGCTGATCATCAACTCAGTATCCCGTACCTGCCTTCTCTCCATACCCTCTGATCCCCTTGGCCACAAGGGCCACATCTAACTCCCTCTTAAATATAGCCAATGAACTTGCCTCAACTACCCTCTGTGGCAGAGAGTTCCAGAGATTCACCACTCTCTGTGTGAAAAAAGTTCTCCTCATCTCGTTTTTAAAGGATTTCCCCCTTATCCTTAAGCTGTGACCCCTTGTCCTGGACTTCCCCAACATCGGGAACAATCTTCCTGCATCTAGCCTGTCGAACCCCTTAAGAATTTTGTAAGTTTCTATAAGATCCCCTCTCAATCTCCTAAATTCTAGAGAGTATAAACCAAATCTATCCTGTCTTTCTTCATAAGACAGTCCTGACATCCCAGGAATCAGTCTGGTGAACCTTCTCTGCACTCCCTCTATGGCAATAATGTCCTTCCTCAGATTTGATCCTTCCACATTCTTGATTAGCACAGGTGTCAAAGGTTATGGAGAGAAGGCAGGAGAATGGGGTTAGGAGGGAGAGATAGATCAGCCATGATTGAATGGCGGAGTAGACTTGAGGGGCCGAATAGCCTAATTCTACACCTTTCTCTTATGATCTTATGACTATATCACAGTAGTAAGATCAATGGCTACAATTCTCAATGAAGCAACATTGTATGTAGGATTTGTAAATCTGTTACCTTATCAAAAATAACTTGAATAAAGCGACCCTCCCAATTGTACCTGGGATTTTCAACAATTAACCTACACTGCAAAATAACCTTCTACACAGCACGTAGGTGGGTGGGTGAAAGATTGTGCACTTTATCTTATAATCATATTCATTCCCTCCACCAGAGGAAAGCAACCAGTATCCCCACCATGATCCCACCACTCTCTTTCAAGCACAACACAACCTTACCTCATACCTTATTCATGTAGGCATGCAGTACACTATCAGGAGTGAGAAATCCACTCTGCAACTTTTCATGAAGTTCATGAAGTGACAGGGACAGAATCGATTCACTGTCTCCAGACCGCTTCTGAAAAAAAGAGGAACTTTTGGTTACTTTTTAAAGAAAAACATCAAAAAACAACGAGATTGGAGATTCTAAAAAAACTTTCTTGGATAGTGCACTAGGATCTGAACTGTAATGTACAGCTCGGTACAACGGATAGGTATTTGGAAAGGGAGTGAGTTGGCACGTGTAATGGAAGATGCATTGTGTATTTGGCGTTAAACTGCAAAAAATATTCAGACTGATGTCAGGGGAGTGGGCGGGAAAGAGATAGAATGTAGTGGGAGACAGTAACGCTGGTGGGAGAACTGGAGAGGGGTGCGGATGGAGAGAGAGGGAAAGCAAGGGCTATTTGAAGTTAGAGAAGTCAATGTTCATACCACTGGCGTGTAAGGTAATATAATATGAGGTGCTGTTCCTCCAATTTGCGCTGGGCCTCATTCAGACAATGGAGGATGCCCACGACAGAAAGATCAGATTGGGAATGGAAGAGGGAGTTGAGTAACCAGGAGATCAGGTAGATTAAGGCGGACTGCGCGTTTAGTGAAACAATCGCCATGCCTGCGCTTGGTCTCGCCGATGTAACGGAGTTGACACCTGGAAAAGCAGGATTACAGTAGATGAGGTTAGAGGAGGTGCAAGTTCACTGCAAAGGCTGTCAAGGTCCTTGGATGGAGTCGAGGGGGGAGGTAAAGGGATAGGTGTTGCATCTCCTGCGGTTGCATGGGAAAGTACCTGGGGAGGGGGTGGTTTGGGTGGGGATGGGGTGGTTTGGGTGGGAAGGGACGAGTTGACCAGGGAGTTGCGGAGGGAACGGTCTTGGCGGAAAGCAGAAAGGGGTGGAGATGGGAGGATGTGGCCAGTACTGGGATCCCGTTGGAGGTGGCGAAAATGTTGGAGGATCATATGCTGTATGCGACGGCTGATGGAGTGGAAGGCGAGGACAAGCGGGACTCTGTCCTTGTTACGAATGGAGGGAGGGGACGCAAGAGCGAAGCTGCGGGATATCGGGGAGAACCTAGTGAGAGCCTCATCTATAATGGAAGATGAGAACCCCCTTTTCCTAAACAATGAGGACATCTCTGATTTCCTACACATTGTTCAAATAGTGCCAGGATACTGAGGGTTCAGTTCATTTCACTTTTGTTTATTGTCGCATATACAAAGTACAGTAAAGAGCTTTTGTTGCGTGCTAACTAGGCAGCAGAAAGACAATACATGATTGCAATCAATCCATTTACAGTGTATAGATAAATGATAAGGGAATAACGTTTAGTGCAAGGTAAAGCTAGCAAAGTCTGATCAAGGATAGTCCGAGGATCATCAAAGAGGTAGATAGTGGCTCAGCACTGCTCTCTGGTTGTGGTAAGATGATTCAGTTGCCTGATTATAGCTGGGAAGAAACTGTCCCTGAATCGGGCGGTGTGCGTTTTCACACTTCTTTACCTTTTGCCTGATGGGAGAGGGGAGAGGAGGGAGTGGCCAGGGTGCGATTCGGCCAGGGGCTGTAGAAAGCATCTTGTTTGGCAACATCACAAACTGGTTTGGGAACAGCTCTGCACAGGACAGGAATCTCTGCAGAGAGTAGCAAAGATCCTATAGCAGAGCAAAATGGGTACCTCAAGATGGGTACGCTCATGGGCGGATTCATGGGCGATTTTATGACTCATTTTAGCAACCTGCCTCCGCCATCTTGTTCTGCCATCTTGCTCAGCCATCTCGCTTCCGGCCAAAGATTGGATCCGCAGCGGGGAGGGGAGAGGGAGTGCGCGGCCCGGGGCAGCGGGAGAGGGAGTGCGCGGCCCGGGGCAGCGGGAGAGGGATGCACGGCCCGGGGCAGCGGGAGAGGGAGTGTGGGGCCCGGGGCAGCGGGAGAGGGAGTGTGGGCCTAGTGTGTGTGAAGTTGCGGGGAGGTTTACAATGTTTCTTATTTAATGTCCCTTGTCTAGTCTGAAATAAAGTTCATTATTGGATCACAAGAAATATAATTGTGTGTGTTATATGATTATATACATTTATATAATTTTCATGTATGTGTGTTTATAAACATTTTATTCTTTAACAAGAATTAACAGAATTATGAACTATCAGAATTATGAATCTAACCCTATATCACACACAAAAAGTTCCCCCGCAATGTCAATTACCCTGCGAGTCGGGTTGGTTCCGGTTACTACAAAATCAACTCAAACACTGCTTGTGAGCCATTTAAAAAGAAATGATTTAAAAAACATTAAAAAAGACAATTACCAGAGTCAAATTTTATTCTTGACAAGAAGTATGAACTGACAGATTTATGAATCTAACCCACACAAACTGTTCCCCCGCAACATTGATTACACTGCGAGTCGGGTCGGATCAGGTAGGCTCAGGTTGCTAAAATGGGCGTGGAAAAATGCCCAGGATCCCCTCCATAGCGCACTACACGTCAGCCCATTGCATTTAGCAGGAGTAGCCTATCTTGCTCTGCTATAAGATCTTTGGAGAGTAGTGTGTTCGGCCGAATGCACTATGGGAACTACACTCACCTCCCTGCAGGACCTATACACCAGGAGGTGCAGATCCAGAGCCAGCAACATTATGGGGGACACCTACCACCCCAGCCATGGACTGTTCCAGCTGCTACGGTCAGGCAAACGCCTCCGCTGGCATGCTGTGAAAACAGAGAGGATGAGACGGAGTTTCTTCTCACGGCCATCAGGACTGTAAACTGTTATCTCACCAGGGACTAATTTACTGCAGTAATTTACTGTTGTGTTGTATCTTTTGTAAAAATATATTTTCTAACATGTGGCCCTTGTGGCTAATGATTTCAGGGGTTATGGAGAGAAGGCAGATACAGGATACTGAGTTGGATGATCAGCCATGATCATATTGAATGGCGCTGCAGGCTCAAAGGGCCGAATGGCCTACTCCTGCACCTATTTTCTATGTTTCTATGTAACATGTAAATACTGATTCGGTTCTATTCTGTTCTGTAGTTTTTTGCACAATCTGCAGGCATTGCCACTTTCATTTCACTGGATATCTTGTATGTGTATGTGACAAATAAAGTTGACTTGACTAAGTCACGGCCCGAATTGTCACCTATCCATGTTCTCCAGAGATGTTGCCTGACCCGCTAAGTTACTCCTGCACTTATTGTCTTTTTTGTGGAAACCATTATTTGCAGTACCCTTGTTTCGATTAAAAGTGACACGTGGCAGGAATGTTGTTAATTGGTAAATTTAGTCAGCTGAGTATTTGTACACATTTTTCACTACTTCTGCAATTCACTAGCTTAAGTAAAATGAAGTTACATTAATTACAATTTGGGGTGGAATAAAATCCTTAGCGTATGTAGTATTCTTTAATTAAGGGGAGTATCCGAGAAGCATAATTTAAGGGTAATTTACGACAGGAGAGCATGGACGTGGACTGTTCATCCTTTATAACATGGGAAGTAATGGATAGTCCAGTGTCCACAGTGGCCATAAATGCAGGAACTATATCCAACTGCAGCCGGTAGCTAGCACTCTATGGAGAGGAAACTACAGGTGGATTCAATGTGTGGCATATGTGATGCTGAGATTGTACATGGATAATATGTATAGTGAGATGGTGACACTGCAGGTAAAGGCCATGCAAGCAGGAAGGAAAATAATTTGTGACTGCCTGGCAGATAGAGGAAGGCAAGCGGTGCAAGAATCCTCTCTGGTCATCCCACCTCTCCTACAAATGTATTGCTTTGGATACTATTGAAATGACTCGTACAACCTTACTCTGAGAGGCCAGGTTTGTGGCACCACGCAGAAGGAGAGGAAAAAGGAAGGCTATGGAGATACAGGATTCCATGGCAAGAGGAACAGAGACGCATTTCTATCACTAGACACATGTGTCCACGATGCTATCTTGCATCCTTGGCACTAGAGTCACACATGCCATAGAATGGCTGTAGAAAATGCTGAAAGTGGACCCCAAAAAGCCAATGCTCTTGGTACATATTGGTACCAGCAACACGTAAAACGAAAATCACAAGTTCTTGTGTGATGAATTCAAGGAGATAGACTGAAAAACCAGGGGCCACAGTTTAAGAATAAGGAGTAAGCCATTTAGAACGGAGACGAGGAAACACTTTTTCTCACAGAGAGTGGCGAGTCTGTGGAATTCTCTGCCTCTGGAGGCAGGTTCTCTGGATGCTTTCAAGAGAGAGAGCTAGATAGGGCAGGGAAGCCTACTCCTGCACCTATTGTCTATTGTCTATAAAAGCAGAATGCCAGCTCCGGTAGTGAGGATGGTTACAGAGCTGGTCGAGGAGGCAGAGGAGTGACTATGCGATTGCTTTTAATTGGAAGACTGCTAATGTTCAGGCACTCGGCAATGTACCTGAACTGATATATCGTGTTTGTTTAGCTTAGTTTAGAGATACATTGCAGAAGCAGGCCCTTCGTCCCACCGAGTCCGTGCCGACCAGCAGCCCCCGCATACTAACACTATCCTACTCTCACTAGGGACAATCTACAACTTTACCAAACCCAATTAACGTACAAAAAGTACATCTTTGGAATGAGGGAGTAAACCTGAGCACCCGGAGAAAACCCATCCAGGTCACAGGGAGAATTTACAAACTCCGTACAGACAGCAGCTGTAGTCTGGATGGAACCCGGGCCTCTGGCACTGTAAGGCAGCAGCCCCACTGTTGTGCCTCAGTGTCGACCCACTTCATAAGTTACCGACTTAATGAAATATGTGGAGTGTGTTCCTAGCAAGACCATCTGTGTCTCTAAGAAGGGTGTTGACCCTAGACGTCACACATTTCTTCTCTCCAGAGATGCTGCCTGTCCCGCTGAGTTACTCCAGCAGTTTGCATCTATTTCCGAAGTAAACCAGCCTCTGCAGTTCCTTCCTACACAAAACCATCTGAGTGGTCCCTATCCAGAAGCTCTTGGATGAACTAGGACAGAAATGAAAGGTAGACACAAAATGCTGGAGTAACTGAGCGGGACAGGCAGGATCTCTGGAGAGAAGGAATGGGACAAAATAGGGCAGAAATGACCTGAAATGATCTGCTTCAATTTGCCTATCGCCATGATAGATCAACAGCAGACACTATCTCACTGGCTCTCCACTCTGCTCTGGACCCTCTGGACATGAGGGTCACATACACAGGCTGCTGTTCAGTGACTACAGTTATTATACCTCCCAAACCTATCACCAAGCTCCAAGACCTGGGCCTCTATCACCCTTTTTGACTACAATCTTGACTTCCTCAATGGCAGACCTCAAATATCTCCTCCTCACTGACCATCAATGCAAGTGCACCTCAAGGCTGCGTGCTTAGCCCCCTGCGCTACTCTCTTTACGCCTAAGACGGTGCGGCCAAGCACAGCTCCAATGCCATTTATAAACTAGCTGACACCACTGTGGTTGACGCAATGACGGGTGCTAATGGGTTAGCACACAGGAGAGAGATAGAACTCCTGGTTGAGTGGTGTCGCAAGAACGACCTCTCGCTCAATGTCAAGAGACCAAAGAACGAATCATTAACTCAAAAAGGGATGGTTTGGAGACCACGTGCCAGTTTACATTTGCGGGTTGGTGGTAGCAAGAGTTGGCAGCTGCAAATACCTGGGATTAACAGACAGATGTTTGCATAACATTCAAAACAAAACTTTTTATTGAACCTTGGTACATGTGACAATAATAAACCTAAACCTAAACGTGAGTAAATCCTATCTCAAAGAATCTTCTCAACTAGTTTCCTGAACAATTGACAATGGGCTCACCAGTCTGCAAATTCCAAGATTATCACTACTCTCCTCCTTAAATAAAGGAACAATATTGACTACTCTCCAGCGCCCCCACCCGAGGCCTCACCTGTAGCTAGAGTGGATACCAAGATCTTTGTCAAGGCCCCTGCGCTCTCTATTCTCAGGATAGTCTGGATAGATCCCATCAAACCCTGGGGATGTATCTACCTTAATAGAATCTTATAGAAACTTACAAAATTCTTAAGGGGTTGAACAGGCTAGATGCAGGAAGATTGTTCCCGATGTTAGGGAAGTCCAGGACAAGGGGTCACAGCTTAAGGATAAGGGGGAAATCCTTTAAAACCGAGATGAGAAGAACTTTTTTCACACAGAGAGTGGTGAATCTCTGGAACTCTCTGCCACAGAGGGTAGTTGAGGCCAGTTCATTGGCTATATTTAAGAGGGAGTTAGATGTGGCCCTTGTGGCTAAGGGATCAGGGGGTATGGAGAGAAGGCAGGTACGGGATACTGAGTTGGATGATCAGCCATGATCATATTGAATGGCGGTGCAGGCTCGAAGGGCCGAATGGCCTACTCCTGCACCTAATTTCTATGTTTCTATGTTTCTATGTTAATGCTTTGCAAGAAACACCTCTTGATCTTAAATTGCCCTTGGATATTGTTATACCCAACACTTATCTCATTAGTTAGATCCGAGATTACACCAAAACTATGGTCTGAACAACACTCCGAAAATCATAAGCTTCTTAATAATCCAGGCATGGTGATATTGATCGGACCTAGTAATTTCAAACTGTGTAGGAAAGAACTGCAGATGCTGGATTTGGCAAGTATGTTTTTCAACATACGAGGAATTTCATTTGCCAAGTGAGTCATACAAATAAAAAGCAACAGAACACCCAAAACACATTTGAAACATGAACACAAATGATAGACACAAAATGCTGGAGTAACTCAGCGGGACGGGCAGACAGACAGGGAATGGGTGACATTTCGGGTCGAGACCCTTCTTCAAACTCACTCCAGTCTGAAGAAGAGTCTCGACCCGAAACGTCACCCATTCCTTCTCTCCAGAGATGCTGCCTGGCCCGCTGAGTTACTCCAGTTTTTTGTGTCTGTCTCCGGTTTAAAGCAGCAATCTGCAGTTCCTCTCTGCACAATGAAGCAGCCTAACTCTGGGTCATCCCGTGTGACAGCCGCAGGGCTAACCCAGGGCCGCAATGGTGAGTAGATCTCAAGGGGAAAAATGGAGGTGCTGTGGACTCGGGGAAGAGTCATCCAGCACGGTAATGGACCTTTCACCAAAGATGCAGCATCTGTACCAGTCCCACTTGCCCGCGTTTGGCGCATGTCCCTCCAAACTTATCCCCGCTGCCATTTTTGTTCAGTGACTGGATGCTGATAACTGGAGTTTGCCACCTGTCCCATTGCAAACCCAACACTCTACGCGTTGAATCTCGCCGCCCACTCATTCCCCCCGGTTGTTCCAACACTTACTGACTCCTCTAACTGGGACACCGCCCTCTCCATCTCTCCCAGGGCTGTCTCCCTGCATGATCGCGCTTTCCTGAAGTCCGCCAGGCACCTCCTTCTCTCCAGCCATCTCAGCGTCAGCAGCAACGCGGCCGCGGTACACACTGACCCAACGATCGCCTCGTAAAGCCAGGGCATCTGGAAAAACTCATCCCGCATCCAAGCCATTGCAAGCGTACGCTCCCTCTGGCTAAACACTGGCGTCAATGCCCGCTCAACTCACGCCCTTCAGCAGTGCTGACACACAACTCCCAGCGCGGCTGAGCCCAAAACCTGGAGTGGATACCCACGACAATTGGATTGGATTGCAATGTGAATCAGATTCAGATTCAGATTCAGATTCAGATTCAATTTAATTGTCATTGTCAGTGTACAGTACAGAGACAACGAAATGCATTTAGCATCTCCCTTGAAGAGCGACATAGCAAACGATTTGAATAAAAAAAAATAAGTGTGGGGGGGGGTGGTGATTGGCAGTCACCGAGGTACGTTGTTGAGTAGAGTGACAGCCGCCGGAAAGAAGCTGTTCCTCGACCTGCTGGTTCGGCAACGGAGAGACCTGTAGCTCCTCCCGGATGGTAGGAGGGTAAACAGTCCATGGTTGGGGTGAGAGCAGTCCTTGGCGATGCTGAGCGCCCTCCGCAGACAGCGCTTGCTTTGGACAGACTCAATGGAGGGGAGCGTGGAACCGGTGATGCGTTGGGCAATTTTCACCACCCTCTGCAATGCCTTCCGGTCGGAGACAGAGCAGTTGCCATACCATACTGTGATGCAGTTGGTAAGGATGCTCTCGATGGTGCAGCGGTAGAAGTTCACCAGGATCTGAGGAGACAGATGGACCTTCTTCAGTCTCCTCAGGAAGAAGAGACGCTGATGAGCCTTCTTGATCAGAGTAGAGGTATTGTGGGTCCAAGAGAGGTCATCGGAGATGTTGACTCCCAGGAACCTGAAGCTAGAAACACGTTCCACCTCCGTCCCGTTAATGTGGATGGGGGTGTGCGTGCCGCCTCTGGACTTCCTGAAGTCTACAATGAGCTCCTTGGTCTTCTTGGAGTTAAGGGCCAGGTTGTTGTCAGCGCACCATGCTGCTAAGTGCTGGACCTCCTCAAGAATCAAGAGTGTTTTATTGTCATATATCCCAGACAGAACAATGAAATTCTTACTTGCAGCAGCACAACAAAACATGGAAACATAGTACTCTATAAACAATATAATAAGCGTGAATAATGTGTGCGTATATAATAATAATAATAATAATAATAATATTTATTTATATAGCACTTTTCAACAAAACCAGTATTTGAACCAAAGTGCTTTACAGAGATTGATTAAATTAATTGAACAGATCAATGCAATAAATCCATACAAATCAAAAAAAGAGAAAAAAGAGAAAAAGAAAAAAGACACAGAAACAGTACACTATAGAAATCAACATGAAACGTCCCCCCACAGCAGAATTCACTGTGAGGGAAGGCACCAAAAATATGTTTGAAGAAGATAGACACAAAATGCTGGAGTAACTCAGCGGGCCAGGCAGCATCTCTGGAGAGAAGAAATGGGTGATGTTTCGGGTCGAGACCCTTCTTCAAACTGTCGACCAGAAACATCACTCATTCCTTCCCTCCAGAGATGCTGCCTGCCCCGCTGTGTTACTCCAGCTTTTGTGTCTATTTTATACATACATACATAAAAACAAACAAACAATAATAGTGCAAATAGACAATCATCTTAGTATATTTTGGACAGTCAGATAAAGGGTATTGACCCTAAACCTCACCCATTCCTTTTCCCCAGAGATGCTGTCAATTATATGTATATTGCACATAACATTTTATAAGGGTATGCAAAAAGTTTTATTAAACTAAAACACGACTTTCTGACATACTCAATGCCTTGGCTGATGAAGGCTAACATACAAAATGCCTTTTTTTACTGTTCTATGTTGCTACTTTCAAGGAGCTATGGACTTGGACAATGTACATTATTTGGTGATCCATGTATCCATTAGCTTGCCACCCTTATCCTTCATCCTTGCTGGAATATGCCAGTCCTGAACTTTGATCAGCTGGCAAAAAACAAACGACTCTCTTGTCAGATGTGAATTTACCAAATACCAACTGATCTCAATTTACTCTCCCTGGCTCCTCCCTAATCATGGTATAATCAGCCTTACCTTAATTTAGCACCTCCATCCATCAGACGTATCCATATTGATATCTATCTCAAAACTTATGGAGTTGTGATCATTGTTCCCAAAAAGCTCTACCACTGAAACATTTGTCACCTGGCTAGCCTCATTTCCCAATACAATGTCCATTATGGTCCCTCCTCAAGTTGACACTGTGACAGAAAACCCACTTGAATGCACCTAACAAATCTGTCCCATCTAAGCCTTTTGTACTGAATAATTAGAGAGTTATTATTATAATTAAACTCTCTAATCAATATTAGAGAGTTTAAAGTCTCACACTACTGCAACCCTAATGCTTTTGCATATTTCCGCAATCTGTCCACATATCTGTTCCTCTATCTCCCGCTGGCTATTAGGTCCATTAGACTGAACCTTTCTGATGTTTGTGCTCTACCCATATTGCCTCTGTAGATTATCCTTCCAGTAGGTCCTATCCGAGGGCCACTGTGACATTCTCCCTGATTAGTAAAGCATAGAAACATAGAAACATAGAAATTAGGTGCAGGAGTAGGCCATTCGGCCCTTCGAGCCTGCACCGCCATTCAATATGATCATGGCTGATCATCCAACTCAGTATCCCGTACCTGCCTTCTCTCCATACCCCCTGATCCCCTTAGCCACAAGGGCCACATCTAACTCCCTCTTAAATATAGCCAATGAAGTGGCCTCAACTACCCTCTGTGGCAGAGAGTTCCAGAGATTCACCACTCTCTGTGTGAAAAAAGTTCTTCTTATCTCAGTTTTAAAGGATTTCCCCTTTATCCTTAAGCTGTGACCCCTTGTCCTGGACTTCCCTAACATCGGGAACAATCTTCCTGCATCTAGCCTGTCCAACCCCTTAAGAATTTTGTAAGTTTCTATAAGATCCCCTCTCAATCTTCTAAATTCTAGAGAGTATAAACCAAGTCTATCCAGTCTTTCTTCATAAGACAGTCCTGACATCCCAGGAATCAGTCTGGTGAACCGTCTCTGCACTCCCTCTATGGCAATAATGTCCTTCCTCAGATTTGGAGACCAAAACTGTACGCAATACTCCAGGTGTGGTCTCACCAAGACCCTGTACAACTGCAGTAGAACCTCTCTGCTCCTATACTCAAATCCTTTTGCAATGAAAGCTAACATACCATTCGCTTTCTTTACTGCCTGCTGCACCTGCATGCCTACCTTCAATGACTGGTGTACCATGACACCCAGGTCTCGCTGCATCTCCCCCTTTCCCAATCGGCCACCATTTAGATAATAGTCTGCTTTCCTGTTTTTGCCACCAAAATGGATAACCTCACATTTATCCACATTATACTGCATCTGCCAAACATTTGCCCACTCACCCAGCCTATCCAAGTCACCCTGCAGTCTCCTAGCATCCTCCTCACAGCTAACACTGCCCCCCAGCTTAGTGTCATCCGCAAACTTGGAGATATTGCCTTCAATTCCCTCATCCAGATCATTAATATATATTGTAAATAGCTGGGGTCCCAGTACTGAGCCTTGGGGTACCCCACTAGTCACTGCCTGCCATTGTGAAAAGGACCCGTTTACTCCTACTCTTTGCTTCCTGTTTGCCAGCCAGTTCTCTATCCACATCAATACTGAACCCCCAATGCCTTGTGCTTTAAGTTTGTATACTAATCTCTTATGTGGGACCTTGTCGAAAGCCTTCTGGAAGTCCAGATACACCACATCCACTGGTTCTCCCCTATCCACGCTACTAGTTACATCCTCGAAAAATTCTATAAGATTCGTCAGACATGATTTACCTTTCGTAAATCCATGCTGACTTTGTCCAATGATTTCACCACTTTCCAAATGTGCTGCTATCCCATCTTTAATAACTGACTCTAGCAGTTTCCCCACTACCGATGTTAGACTAACTGGTCTGTAATCCCCCATTTCTCTCTCCCTCCCTCCCTTCTTAAAAAGTGGGGTTACGTTTGCTACCCGCCAATCTTCAGTAACTACTCCAGAATCTAAAGAGTTTTGAAAGATTATTACTAATGCATCCACTATTTCTGGAGCTACTTCCTTAAGTACTCTGGGATGCAGCCTATCTGGCCCTGGGGATTTATCGGCCTTTAATCCATTCAATTTACCCAACACCACTTCCCGGCTAACCTGGATTTCACTCAATTCCTCCAACTCCTTTGACCCGCGGTCCCCTGCTATTTCCGGCAAATTATTTATGTCTTCCTTAGTGAAGACGGAACCAAAGTAGTTATTCAATTGGTCCGCCATATCCTTGTTCCCCATGATCAACTCCCCTGTTTCTGACTGCAAGGGACCTACATTTGTTTTAACTAATCTCTTTCTTTTCACATATCTATAAAAACTTTTGCAGTCAGTTTTTATGTTCCCTGCCAGTTTTCTTCCATCTCTTCCACCTATTTTACCTCCCTTTCTATCTTGTTTGAAACATTGAAACCCAAGAACATTAAGCTGCCAGTCCTGTCGTTCTTGCAACCAAATCTATGCAATCCTTGATTGGACCCTTGATAGAACTACTTATACCATCTTCTTAAGGCAGTGCATCATGTAGATGCTTTCATTGAAAGGGAGGGCTGTGCACATGGTGGCCGAGTCCAACACTCTCTGCAGCCTCTTGCATTTCTGCATGTTGGAATTGCCCTACCTGGTCATGATGCTACCAGTCAGCATACTTTCTATAGTACTTTGAGAAAAAACTCTTGAGTTTTTGTTGACCACCAAATCTCTTCAAACTTCTAAAAAAAACAAGGGCACTGCTGAACCATCTTGGTGAATGTATTTATGTGCCAGTACCAGGACTGATCATATTAACTGACATGTTAATTGATCATATTAGCTGATATGTTAACCAGCAGGAATTTGAAGCAGCTCTCTCTGCACCCACCCACCAATAAAAAAACTTGGTCTTGATATAACATTTCTACATCAGTGAGGCTAAATGCAGACCAAAGTGACTGCTTTGCAGAATACTCGTGTTTAACTGCTATGGCCATTTGCATTTCAAAGTTACTAGCCAATTTAATTTCCCTATCCAATTTCTATACTTACTTATGTCTTCACCCTTCTCCACTGCCAGGGAGAGACCAATCGCAAGCTAGATCTGCATTATTTCATGCGTCTATGTAGAGGTACTGCCTCAATTGCCTGAACTTGAATACCACTCGTTCCATTATAGTCTTAATATAGAAGACATATGATATGCTTGCCTTCATTGCTAGGGGCATTGAATATAAGAGTCCGAATATCATTATGCATCTCTATAAGAATTTGCACTCAAGAATAGAGTGCCTTCATGATGGATTCTTAGAACAGCTTATAACTATATAAAATGTGGTATTGGTGCTTGTATGCTTGTATTGGAGCCTACCAGGGAGAAGGCAATTCTGGATTTAGTGTTTTGAAATGAACCGGATTTGATAAAGAACCTTGAGGTTAATGAGCCATTAGGAGGCTGTGACCATAACATGGTCGGGTTTAATCTACAATTGGAGAGGGAGAAGAGTAGATCGGAGGTGTCAGTGTTGCAATTGAATAAAGGGGACTATGGGGCCATGAGGGAGGAGCTGGCCAAAGTTGACTGGAAAGATACACTAGCAGGGATGACAGTGGAACAAAAATGGCAGGTATATCTGGGAATAATACAGAAGGTGCAGGATCAGTTCATTCCTTGGAGGAAGAAAGATTCCAAGGGGAGAAAGGGACGACCATGGCTGACAAGGGACCTCAGGGACAGCATAAAAATTAAAGCAAAGAAGTACAATGTAGCAAAGATGAGCGGGAAGCAAGAGGATTGGGTAATGTTTAAAGAACAACAGAAGATAACTAAAAAGACAATACGGGGAGAAAAGATGAGGTACGAAGGTAAGCTAGCCAAGAATATAAAGCAGGATAGTAAAAGCTTCTTTAGGTATGTGAAGAGGAAAAAATTAGTTAAGACCAAAGTTGGACCCTTGAAGACTGAAAAAGGTGAATTTATTATGGGGGAAAAAGGAAATGGCAGATGTGTTGAACAGGTACTTTGGATCTATCTTCACGAAGGAGGACACAAACAATCTTCCTGATATAGTAGTGGCTAGAGGATCTGGGATGACAGAGGAACTGAAGGAAATCCACATTAGACAGGAAATTGTGTTGGATGGACTGTTGGGACTGAAGGCTGATAAATCCCCAGGGCTTGATGGTCTGCATCCCAGGGTACTTAAGGAAGTGGCTCTAAAAATCGTGGATGCATTGGTGATAATTTTCCAATGCTCTATAAACTCAGGATCACTTCCTGTAGATTGGTGGGTAGCTTTTTAAGAAAGGAGGGAGAGAGAAAACAGGGAATTATAGACCAGTTAGCCTGACATCAGTGGTGGGGAAGATGCTGGAGTCAATTATAAAAGATGAGATAGCCGAACATTTGGATAGCAATAACAGGATTGGTTCGAGTCAGCATGGATTTACGAAGGGGAAATCATGCTTGACTAATCTTCTGGAATTTTTTGAAGACATAACTAGGAAAATGGACAAGGGAGAGCCAGTGGATGTAGTCTACCTGGACTTTCAGAAAGCATTTGATAAGGTCCCACATAGGAGATTAGTGGGCAAAAATAGGGCACATGGTATTGGGGGTAGAGTGCTGACATGGATAGAGAAGTGGTTGGTAGACAAGAAACAAAGAGTAGGGATTAACAGGTCCCTTTCAGAATGGCAGGCAGTGACTAGTGCCGTACTGCAAGGCTCGGTGCTGGGACCGCAGCTATTTACAATATACATTAATGATTTGGATGAAGGGATTCAAAGTAACATTAGCAAATTTGCAGATGACACAAAGCTGGGTGGCAGTGTGAACTGTGAGGAGGATGATATGAGAATGCAGGGTGACTTGGACAGGTTGGGGGAGTGGGAAGATGCATGGCAGATGAGGTTTAATGCGGATAAATGTGAGGTTATCCATTTTGGTAGCAAAAACAGGAAGGCAGATTACTATCTAAATGGCGTCAAGTTGGGAAAAGGGGAAGTACAACAGGATCAGGGGGTCCTTGTACATCTGTCTATGAAAGTAAGTATGCAGGTACAGCAGGCAGTGAAGTAAGCGAATGGCATGTTGGCCTTTATAACAAGAGGAATCGAATATAGGAGCAAAGAGGTCCTTCTGCAGTTGTACAGAGCCCTAGTGAGACCACACCTGGAGTATTGTGTGCAGTTTTGGTCCCCTAATTTGAGGAAGGACATTCTTGCTATTGAGGGAGTGCAGCATAGGAGTATTGTGTGCAGTTTTGGTCCCCTAATTTGAGGAAGGACATTCTTGCTATTGAGAGAGTGCAGCGTAGCTTTACAAGGTTAATTCCCAGGATGGCGGGACTGTCATATGCTGAGAGAATGGAGCAGCTGGGCTTGTACACTCTGTAGTTTAGTAGGATGAGAGGGGATCTCATTGAAAAATATAAGATTGGTAAGGGCTTGGACACGCTAGAGGCAGGAAACATGTTCCCGATGTTGGGGGAGTCCAGAACCAGGGGCCACAGTTTAAGAATAATGAGTAAGCCATTTAGAACGGAGACGAGGAAACACTTTTTCTCACAGACAGTGGTGAGTCTGTGGAATTCTCTGCCTCAGAGGGCGGTGGAGGCAGGTTCTCTGGTTGCTTTCAAGAGAGAGCTAGATAGGGCTCTTAAAAATAGCGGAGTCAGGGGATATGGGGAGAAGGCTGATTGGGGATGATCAGCCACGATCACATTGAATGGCGGTGCTGGCTCGAAGGGCCAAATGGCCTACTCCTGCACCTATTGTCTATTGTCTATCGTCTATCGTCTATTGTCTATTGCATTTGCAGTACTGCATGTAATTCTGGTGGCCCCATTACAGGCAAATGTGGTGGCTTTGGAGAGGGCGCAGAGGTGGTAAACCAAAATGCTGTCTGGATTAGAGAGTTTCAGCGACAGGGAGAGATTGGATAGACCTGGGTTGTTTTCTCGGGAACGTCAGAAGTTGAGGAGAGATTTGATAGTATATAAAATCATGAGAGGAATAGATAGGGTAGATAGTCAGAACCACATGCAAGGGTAGAAATGTCCAACACTAGAGGCCATAGTTATAAGATGAGAGGAGGAAAGTTTAATGGAGGTGTGCAGGGCAAGTTGTTTTCCACAGAGAGTGGTGGGGGCCTGGAATGCATTGCCATGGGTGGTGGTGAAAGCAGGTACGAAAGTAGCTTTAGATAGGAACACGGAAGTGCGGGAATAAAAGGATATGGATTATGTACAGGCAGATGAGATCAGTTGTCATCACTAGGCATCATGTTCGGCACAAATAATCAGCCTGTTCCTGTGCTGTAGTGTTCTACATTCTATTAAACCTTTGCACAAGAAAGCTATGGCACATGTTTGAAAAATGTCAGTCTGTGGCCAGTGTTGTACTGTAATAATTTTCCTCTGTAAGTGTGGTTATGCGACTAACCAGAAGGTAAATGCCTGCTTCCTGCATTACTTAAAGGAACAAACTGTATCAGAGCCGCTGCTGGCAGTCATATAGTGAAGAATGAATCAGGATGTTTTGTTCTTCCTAAACATAAGCTCCTGTTTTTTTCTTTACGCATCTGGGGTGCTCCAGTGACCACCATCTTTGTCCTGGGGGCAGACACAAAATGCTGGAGTAACTCAGTGGGTCAGGCAGCATCTCTGGAGAAAGGGAATAGGTGACGTTTTGGGTCAGAACCGTTCTCCTGGGGCCAATCTCCAATCACCAAAGAGCCAATGGCAATCACAATCATGTGTTGCCCATTCCCAAATCTGTCCCAAGGGGATCCTGGTGAAACCATGGGGCAGTCCTAAGATCAATATGGTTTCCATACACAAGACCCTGGACTGTATGCTCAACCACTTGCATTCTTTTGTGCACTGAATATTGTCGCAGTGAAACTGTGAGCGGCAATATAGATATCCCTTGTGCAACACCAGATTGTTGTGTATTTTCACCCACTGAAGAATTTCTAGGCCTCTGGCTTCACCTCAATTATCTTGAACAGTTTTTTTTCCCTATTGAAAACCATACCTGTCGCATCCTGTAAATTACAATAACCAAAAATGCCCTTGAATTTATTTGCAGTCCATTAACTAGCAGTTGGAAAAAAAACAACCATTCACTATTACAATTTGAATATTTTTATTTGATATATTTCGGCTCAAGTTTTTGAATTACTTTGCTTAAACATTGAGTGCTACATTATCATCCAACAAACTGATTGTGAGTAACTCTGAGATGAATACAAGGAGATAATCACCTCATTATCATCCATGAAAATGTCCTACAAGAAGAAATGTACAATTGTAAATGTAAGAGCTAATCCAGCTCATTGACATTAAGAGACTAATTCTTTAAAATCATCCTCAGAGCAAGTCTCGCTCTATGTCACTGAGATTATTCTACCATTTTGTTTTGCTCTGTTCCAGAAGTAGCTATGTAATTTTCTTTAAATTAACGAGTCTTTCCACTTCCTTCATGAAACGAAGACAGAGTTCATCTTGCCAGGGTAAGGCCACACACTGCACAGATATAGGAAGATCAACACCTCCTGTCACAGCCTGAAATACAAGGAAATCAAACGTATTAGTACAAGGAGTAGACCGAAGGGACTCAAACGATACAGAAAATGCTGGAGCAACTCAGCGGGTCAGGCAGAATCTCTGGAGCTCATGAAGAGGTGACATATAGACTATACGATACAATACGATATAACTTTATTTGAGGAAGTAGTTAAGTACTAAGATTCTACTTATATTCACATTTAAATCTGTAGATATGTCTTCCGTGGAATGCATTTTTATTATCCTGCTGAGGGCTAAAATGATAATCATCAAAATGTTGCACCATGTTTCTCTCTCATTGCTACATATTGTTTTAATTCTAATTTGTGTCTAGAGGAACATGCCATTCAGTCCAATGTGTGTTTCTGATATTTATACATCATTTGATACAACTAAACCTATCAGCATAACTCATTAATCCTTTATGTCTCACTTGATAATCCTTATCTTTCATCCTGTAATCAATACCTTTACTTGCCTCAACTATTTCCTGCGACAATAAGATTGAGATTCTGAGATGGAAAGCAGAAAGTTGCAAATCGGTCAAGTCAACATGTATCATAAGAAAAACGTGAGAAGTTACTAATAAAGATGTTAAAGCAAGGCACTTAGAAAAGATCCAGTTGATCAGCTAGTCAGCAGAGTTTTGTGAAAAAGAAATCATACATGGCCCAATGGAGTTTAAAAAAAAATATATATATATGCTGTACATTAACGGGGACCTGCTTGTCCCACCGCTATGGTGCAGCGGTATAGTTACTCCCTTACGGCGCCAGAGACCCGGGTTCGATCCTGACTACGGTTGCTGGCTGACGGAGTTTGTTCATTCTCCCTGTGACTACGTGGGTTTTCTCCGGGTGCTCTGTTTTCCTTCCACACTCCAAAGACGTACAGGTTTGTAGGTTATTTGGCTTCTGTAAATTGTAAATTGTCCCTAGTGAATACGATTGTGCTAGTGTACGGGGTGATCGCTCGTTGGCCAAAAGGCTTGGTGGGCCAAAGGGCCTGTTTCCGAGCTTTATCTCAAAAGTCTAAAGTCTACTGTACTTGGATTTTCAGAAAGCATTTTATGAGGGACTACAACAAAGGTCATTGCAGAAAATAAAAGCTCATGGTGTAGGAGGTAAATAATGCCATGGATCAAGATCGCCTGTCTGACAGGAAACAGAGAGTAGACATAAAGTAGTTGGTAAGCGGGATCAGTGCAGAATCTTCAACCTATTCCAATTTTTGTAAGTGATTTGGATGAAGGCTCTAAGGATACAATTATTAAATTTCCTAATGGCATAAATAGACCAAATGACTAAAGAGTTGGTGCAGGCTGGAGGATTTCAGCAAATTGCACCATTGGAATCTCTTCTGGGACGGATGTGACGTATAAATGGGAGGGGTTGCGTTTTAACTGGAGGGAGACCAATATCCTTGTGGGGAGATTTGTGGGGAGAAGGCCATCTACACATTGCTTCACAAAACTTTCCTGCATACACTTAACAAACTCTGCCCAAATAAACCCCTCAGCACTAAAGCAGTCCCATTCAACGGATTCAGATTCAGAGTTGTTTATTGTCAAATACACCAAGGGCAATGAAAATCCTTTCTTGCATGAAGCATTAGGGAAGTTGAAACCACTTATTATTGGAACATTTTTCTAACAACTATCTGTGATTTCTCTCTATATTTTTTCCTCTAATTCCCAATACCTACTGAGGGGCTTATGGTACCATCCCACCAAAGTGATCCCCCCTTTCATATTTACTTCTATCCATATGGTCTCGCTAGATGTTCTCTCCATGATATCCTCTCTAACTGGATATCCATTTGGAGGGGATATCCTAAATGATGATCCATTCTAAATGGTCAAACAACAGTATCTGACACCATATTGCTGCAATGTTCTCCCTAACCAATAACGCAACTCCCCATCTCCCCTACACCCACCCCTGTCATGCCAGAAACATTGATACCCTACTACTTTGAGTTGCCAGCGATGCCAATCCCTTAAACATGTTTTGTAATAACTATTACATCACAAGTCTATGTGGCAATCCATCCTGTAAACACATCCACCTTCCCTGTCAGTCTTCTTGTATTAAAATATTCTTGTATCAGATCTTCATGTTCCCTGTCTTGCCCCTGACTATTCTGTCTATAGGACTTGCTTGCTCTAATCTCCATATTTGCTTTACCATCTGATAGACTACTAATCTGGGTGCTTTGAGTAAAAAACAATAAAGATTATATGGGGGAAGGCAGTACTGCAGAGTCACGGTTACAATCAGACCTGTCATCATTTTGATATTCATGCATCTTCCTAGTTTGCATGTATGGTCATATGTTCACCCTCGAGGCAACAACTCAAATGGGCACAGGGGAAATTAGAACCAGAACTATGTCCTATCAGTCCTTGACAGGATCTGCTGAAAATTCCTCCCTCAATAACTTTGCTAGCTCTAGCATGCTGTTGTTGATCATATTCACATCATTATTAAATGCAAAACAACTCCCTTCTCCCAGCAGTTTAGTATTTGACACACTAACACGATTCATTGTTTTATAAAGCGCTCGGATTTGATAAGATATGCGAGTGGGCACACTGAAATACCGCAATCTAACCACCAAGAACAACAACGTCCTTTCAAGTCAATCAACAAAACGGAAATCATTTTATTAATATTAATGGTTAGCTCCTGGCATTAAATCTCTTACTCAATGCAAAATGCTGTGCTTCTGTCGGGACTACAAAGCAAGCAGCTGATCCAGTTCTCAATGTCATGGCTCCCTCCAACTAACCATATCCAAGGTACGAAGCTCACCACTATTTGCTGAATTGTCACTGCAATCTGTGATCTTTACACTTGACTAAACATTAACTAGCAAATTCAGATGTGAAAAAATGCAACAAAATGGTACAGCTGTTAATTTATCTACTGCACAGCTAATGCCACAGCCATTTTAATTTGTAGCACACATGCCTCTTAGTCAAAGGGTTGTGGGCCGAAGGAAGGGGAAAGCAACTGGGTAACAGGAGCAAAGGAACTGAAAGAAAGGTGAGCACATCGAGAGAGGGGGATGAACAGGGGGAGATTATCATGACATTACAAATAACTAGAATTGCATTGCCACCAAAATATTGAAAAGTGTTACCGTGGTAAATGGTCTAGCAAGATTATTATGCTTCGTATATTGAACATTTCCAAGCTGATATCAATATTCTAAAGTAATGCACATTAAAGACGTTCTGATAATTAATATTGTATGGGCGACACAATGCTGTAGTGGTAGAGTTGCTGCCTCACAGCGCCAGAGACCTGTTTGATCCTAACTACGGGCGCTGTCTATATGGAGTTTGTACGTTCTCCCCGTGACCGTATGGGTTATCCCCGGTTTCTCCCCTCATTCCAAAGACGTGTAGGTTTGTAGGTTAATTGGTTTCTGGAAATGGTAATACGTGATTGCAGATCTACTTCTGTGACCAGCACACAAAGAGGCGCCTGGCTTGAGCACCGTCATGGAGTCTGCCATCTAGTAAATTGCCCCTAATGTGAAGGATCGAACTAGTGTACAGGTGATTGTTGGTCGGCGTGGACTCGGTGGGCCGAAGGTCCTGTTTCCGTGCTGAATCTCCAAACTGAACTGAAGATGGGTTTTACTCCCAGATGCACTGTACTAAAAACAGAAAATCAATAAAATAATAGAACATTGACAAAACTGAATCAAATTCTGTCACACTGACCTCCTTGAAAGTTCTGTCCCAGATATCATTAATGTAACCGGTATAATTCATCAGCTGTCTCTCATCATCCTCCGTTACTCTGGTCACCGGAACGACGCCCGCAGGGAAATTTAACAGGTTGAAAATAATCATGCCACTGGATGCAGCTGAAAGGGAAATATCTATAAAAACAATTTATCTGTCGCCTTATTATCCAGGGTTTCACCTGCCTCTTGTGATAATAACTAAGGACACTGGATAATATCCTGACGCAAAGCTAGAAATCTGCGGTCATCGAGGGAACATGGGAACATCACAACATGATTCGCAAAACATGGCCGAGGTGGCCTTGCTCAAAATGAGCAGAATTATCTAAACATCATCAAATATAAAGCATCACAAATCTAACACAGTTCAACCCCGTACACCAAGTATTCTCTAGCCAGTTTGCATGGGAGTTTATTCTGACAACTGGCACACTCACATGAGCACACACCTGTGGACCAAGTGTCCTAATTAACAAAAATTAGATTTAAGATTGCACCCATATCTTAAATTAATTCACAATCATCTAGTAGAGATATATATATATATATATATAACTCATCTGATAACCACTTACGTGAATCACGTATCATTGAACTTTGAAACCAGATAGTGAAGTTTGTTATGAAAAATTGCAGCAGGATCATAATCGATTGGCCAGGTGGACTGAGAAATGGTTGATGGAATTTAACACAGAGAAATGTGAGGTGTTGCATTTTGGGATGTCCAACATGGGCAAAACTTACACAGTGAATGGTAGGGCTCTGGGAAGTGTTGTAGAGCAGAGGGATCTAGGAGTGCAGGTGCAGGGTTCCTTGAAGGTGGAGTCGCAGATTGGTTAGTCAAAAGGGCATTTGGCACATTGGCCTAATCAGTCAGAATATTGAGTACAGAAGTTGGGAGGCCATGTTGCAGTTGTATAAGACGTTGGTGAGGCCGCATTTATAGTATTATGTTCAGTTCTGGGTATCGTGTTATAGGAAAGATGTTGTCAAGCTGGAAAGGATATAGAGAAGATTTACGAGGATGTTGCCAGGACTAACGGGTCTGACCTATAGGGAGAGGTTGAATAGGCTGGGACTCTATTCCTTGGAGCGCAGGAGGATGGGTGGTGTTTTATAAAGGTGAGAGGAATAGATGCACAGAGTTTCTCGCCCAGTGTAGGTGAATTGAGGACATAGGTTTAAGGTGAAGGGGAAAGATTTAATATGAATCTGAGGGGTAACCTTTGTTACACAAAGGGTGGTGGGTGTATGGAACAAGCTGCCAGAGGAGGTAGTTGAGGCAACAGACTGGTTCCTACCTTCAGCAACAGACTGGTTCCACCAAGATGCAGTACAGAATGCCACAGGAGATCCTTCTTCCCTGTGGCTATCAAACTGTACAACTCCTCTCCCTTCTGTTGCGGGATGAACTGACTCCCCTCCCCCTCCCCCTCCCCAGATCTTTGCACATCCCTAATCCTTTCCACTCGTCACTTTAACATCATGTTTCATGTATCGTGTGTTCTATTACTGTTGCCAGATCAATTTTCCTCATGGGATAAATGAAGTTGTATCATATCGTATCTTAGATGCACAGAGTCTCTTGCCCAGAGTAGGCGAATCGATGACCAGAGGACATAGGTTTAAGGTGAAGGGTTAAGAAAAGATTTAATAGGAATCTGAGGGGTAACTTTTTCACACAAAGTGTGGTGGGTGTATGGAACAAGCTGCCAGAGGAGGTCTTTGAGACAGGTACTATCCCAACATTTAAGAAACAATTAGACAGGTACATGGATAGGACAGGCTTGGAGGGATATGGACTAAATACAGGCAGGTGGAACTAGTACAGCGCGGACATGTTGGTCGGTGTGGGCAAGTTAGGCCAAAGGGCCTGTTTCCACACTGTATGACTCTATGACTATGACTATTGTTATTTCTTTGATAGTTCTACTTTCTGGGGCATTTCTAAAGACGTTTATCTTAATGTGTTGCCTACCTGACAATTTTCCTGCATATCCAATTTTGAATGCAGGTCCTATTGATGGACAGAGTAAAACTTCAATCTGCTGATGTTTCCATGCATTCATATATTCATCACGGTATGCCTAGACAAAGCACAATAATTCACCCCCATTTCTCTCTGCAGTCTTTTTTACCCTGAAAGTAACTAATCAAGAAACAATGAGCAACCTAGTTCTTACTAAGTAGAAACAAGGAAAAGCAAATGCTGGTTTACACAAATGGACACAAAGAGCTGGATAAAAGTAGGTGGCCCAGTGGCACAGAGGGCAGTAGAGTGGCATAGTAGCTGAGTTGCTGCCTAACGGCGCTAGAGACCCAGGTTCGATATTGACTACGGATGCTGTCTGTACTGAGTTTGTACATACTCCCTGTGACCAAGTGGGTTTTCTGCAGGTGCTCTGGTTTCGTCCCAGATTTCAAAGATGCACAGCTTTGTAGGTTCATTGGCTTTTGTAAATTGTCCCTAGTATATAGGATAGAACTAGTGTACAAGTGATTGCTGGTTGGCATAGACTTGGTGGGTTGAAGGGCTTGTTTCCATGCTGTATCTCTAATCTAAACTAAACTCAGCGGGTTTTGCAACATCTCTGGAGAACATGGACAGGTGATGTTTTGGGTTGGGACACTTCTTCAGATTCAATTCATACTATATCAGAAGGATGCCATTTGACCCATCACATCTATATCAGCTCCCAGCAAAATAAAAATCACCTTGTCCTATTCTTTCTCTTTTTTCCCGCGTGCTCTAGAAATTATTCTTTCACGTGCCCATAAATCCTCTTTGATTCTTTCTTTGCCATTTGCCTGCACTGAAGGGTGATTAACCTACCTATCTTGAGCAGTACATAGAGGCTAGATAGATTAGTTTGTTGTCATAAACACGATGGTGCAATGAAATTCCTAATTCATATGAAGCTCACAGTGTAAACAGTATACATGCAGTAATAATCGATACAACAGTAAATACAAGGACGTGCAAAACAAGACGGTACAAGATTGCAATGAAAAATAATGGCACTAAAGAATAATAAAGTACATATTCCATCAAAGTACTTTAATATTCTTTAATACTTATATTTTTCATTGCAATATTTACTATCTTGTTTAGCACCTTTCCTTGTATGTACTGTTGTATTTATCATTACTGCGTGTACTTTGACAGAATATGTACTTAAATATTCTTTAATATTGGTGGTGCAGGTAATGTGGTACTTACACCTCAATGATGTAAAGAGTTAGTACATGACAACAGCTCTGGGACGGAGGATGAGAGAGGTGATTGGTTCAGGAATCAAATAGCAATAAGGAAGATCGACAAAAATGCTGGAGAAACTCAGCGGGTTCAACAGCATCTATGGAGAACTTTTCGGGCCGAAACCCTTCTTCAGACAGCAATAAGGAAGAAGCTGTTCTTAAGTCTGGACCTGTGAGCTTTTAAGTTCCTGTGTCTTCTCCCAGAATGCAGAAGAGAGAAAAGGAAATGGTTTAACTCTCCATTTGAAACATGGAACAAATTCTTGGGTCGTATCATTCTGTTCTACAACTCTTCTATGCCAATTCTATATTTCATAAAACAGAAGTAGTGAAATATTGGGAATGGTACTAGAAAGCTGCAATTTAAGCACAGAGACATTTTACTTGATTTTAATGATAATCCTGAAGTGAATATAGAGCTCAGTTCAGTTTAGTTTATCGTCACGTGTACCGAGGTACAGTGAAAAGATTTTTGTTGCGTGCTAACCAGTCAGCGGAAAGACAATACATGATTACAATCAATCCATTTACAGTGTATAGATACATGATTAGGGAATAATGTTTAAAGCCAGCAAAGTCCAGTCAAGGATAGTCCGAGGGAATCAGAGGTAGATAGTGGTTAGATAGATATTGTTTTTTATGTTAGTTAACATTTATTCTATTTTTATCAGATCAATGTACAATACCGGAGTGTCAAACATTTTCAGTTTATAAACAAATCAGAATCGTATGGTCATCTGTGTTTGACCTTACCATAACTGCAATGTGATGCTTCCACAGTTCCTTAACTGACCTTAAAAATATGGAAGAAATAATAACATCAATAATTGTATCAACATCAATTGAATATAGTTGGAGTAGAAACAATTTTGGAGCGCAGAAGGTTAAGGGGGGACCTGATAGAGGTCTTTAAAATGATGCGAGGGATAGACAGAATTGATGTGGACAAGCTTTTCCCTTTTGAATTGTATCACATTACACCCCAATCACACAGAAATGGAGCAGAAAGGAATGTGGTATTGGAAGAGAGGAGTTTTCAGAGAAATATGAGGAGTTACAACTTTTCATGACGCAAAGGGTGGTGGGTGTATGGAACAAGCTGCCAGAAGAGGTAGTTGAGGCATGGACTATCCCAACATTCAAGAAACAGTTGGACAGGCACATGGATAGTACAGGTTTGGAGGGATATGGACCAAATGCAGGTAGTTGGGACTAGTGTAGCTGGGTCATGTTGGCTGGTGGGGGCAAGTTGGGCCGAACGACCTGTTTCCACGCTGTATCACTCTATCACTCTATGGAGGTTGGGAGGGACTGATAATATTGTTCAACTTCTGTCTCACAACAGAAAAATTCTGTTTCTAGCAATTTTCTTTAAAAATGTTACTTCACTTGTCCAAGTTGTTTACTTAATCTTGTTCTCCTGAGAACTTCACCCTTTGAAACCTTTCAAGGATTAATTCTAACAAGGAAAAACATCGGCCAAAACCTGAACAAGAATTTGCACATATGCATACCTTTTCAATCTCCTTCTTAACTAATACTCACCCTATTCCTAATATTGCCTTAAATCCCGCAGCAACTCTGGGACTCTGGAGAAAAGGAAAATAAAATTAATTAAAAGCCATGACATAATTGAAAAGATTGGTTGTTTAGTTTAGTTTAGAGACTCAGCATGAAAACAGGTCATTCAGCCCACCATGCTGACTATGGGTCACCCTTTCACACTGGTCCCTTGTTATCCCACTTTTGAATCTAGTCTCTACATACCAGGGGCAATGCAAGAGGCTAATTAACCTACAATCTCACCTTTGGGATGTGGAAGAAAACCGGAGCACCTGGAGGAAACCCATGTAGTCACATGGTGAACATGCAAACACCACACAGAGAGCACCCGAGGTCAGAATCAAACCTGGATCTCTGGAGCTGTAAGGCAGCCGCTCTACCAGCTGCACCACAATGCTACATCATAACCTGTTGTGCATTTATGGAAAAGTCAATGTCTGCTTTCTATGTTATATTGTAAAGGACCAGAAATTAGACCACAACCATAGGAAAATGTTGCAGTGCTGGAAATGTTGGGTGGCTCTTAAACTGCTGTCTTTCACCAGGCTTTACGAGCCATGGAGTTTGGCTAAATGTCATCAAACAGGAGGTAAGTGGTAGCATTGCCAAACCCAAAGAATTCAAAGATAAAAAGATAATTCTAGTTACAAAGCGCTAGTGGAATTGATTGTAGACTTTAGGAGAGCTCCTCCTCCCCTCACCCCACTCACCATCACTCAGTCACATCTGTGGAGTCATTTAAGTTCCTGGGAACCATCATCTCCAAGGACCTTAAGTGGGGGGGGGGGGGGGGGGGGGGGGGGGGCACCATCGACTCCACAGTCAAAAAGGCACAACAGAGGATATACTTCCTACGGCAGCTGAGGAAGCACAAACTGCCACAGGCAATGATGGTCCAATTCTACACGGCCATCGTAGAGTCTGTTCTCACCTTCTCCATCATGGTCTGGTTTGGCTCAGCCACCAAGCACAAAACCTGGAGACTGCAGCGAATCGTCCAATCAGCAGAGACGGTTAATGGCTGCAACCTTCCTTCCATTGATGAACCATACACTGCAAGGGCCAGAAGCGAGCGGGCAAGATCATCTCTGACCCCTCTCACCCTGGCCACAAACTCTTTGAATCAGTTCCTTCTGGAAGGCGACTCCCCCATCGGGTAGAAGGTACAGGAGCCTGAAATCTGCAACATCCAGATTCAGGAACAGCTTCTTCCCCTCAGCCATCAGACTATTAAACACAACTTAAAAAAAACTATGAACTACTAGACTAAGTGGGACCCGTTGGGTCCCATGTTCACCCAGGAGGACTTGTCCCCCAAAGCAATATTCCACATCTCCGCCAATTCCAACATGGGTGGCCAGTGGGGGGGAAGGGGGAGGGGGCAGCTCAGTCACTCAAGCCTGATGTGCTGGCAACTCACTCACAGATGGTGGGCTGGCAAGTGACTCACAGCTATTCCTTGAAATTCCATTTCAAGCAGGGTGCAAGACCACCAAATTCAAGTGCAGTTTGGCACCACTTCAAGCAGGGTGCAAGGCCACCAAATTCAAGTGCAGTTTCATACCATTTCAAGCAGGGTGCAAGGCCACCAAATTCAAATGCAGTTTCATGCCATTTCAAGCAGGGTGCAAGGCCACCAAATTCAAATACAGTTTCATGCCCTTTCAAGCAGGGTGAAACCACCATAAAACCACCATGAAAACACACAAAACACCCCAAAACACCACACTCACAGTTCAGTGGACATTCAGTGTGTCCAGTTGATTCACAGCTCAGACAGTCGTGACATCTCCCTTCCCCATCTTGCAGAGATTGAGCCACACCCACACTTCCGGATTTTATAATCCCTCCCACCTGAAGGGGCGTGGCCTTCATGGTGTGATTGACAGGAGATACATTCTCAACATTTAAACACTAATAACACTTTTATTTTTAATTGATGAGAAGAACCCTCTGCACCTGATGAGTGGAGGGGAACTGAGTAGGATGGCCAAAAATCACTGCCGCAAGTGGTAGCATTTTCTCTAAAATCAATATACAGTGCAAACAGGAAGTTGTCAAGTTTAAGAAGGAACTGCAGATGCTGGAAAATCGAAGGTAGACAAAAGTGCTGGAGAAACTCAGCTGGTGCAGCAGCATCTATGGAGCGAAGGAAATAGGCAACGTTTCGGGCCGAAACCCTTCTTCAGACTACAGTTGTCAATTTTAGACTTTTAATCATTTGTCATTTCGAACCAAGTACCACCTACAACCATTTGCAGTACTTTATTTCAAACCAACCACAATTTCAAACCAACAACCATTTGTAGTGCTTTATTTCAAACCAACCACATTTTCATTTTTAAACCACATTAAGGGCACTCAAGGCACTGAGACTGAGAGACATGACCCTCTCGCTCCACCATTTTGCAGAAACTGACTGCGGCACTCAACACTTCCAGGTTTTATAGTCCCTCCAGAAGGGGCGTGGCCTTCAGAAGAGAGAATCTCAATTTTTTTTAAACACTAATAACTTTTTTATTTTTTATTGATGAGGAAAAATCCTCTTGTCCTGCACAGTGGAGGGGGACTCCGAGTAAGATGGCCAAAAATCACAGCCGTAAGTGGCAGCGTTTTTTCTAAAATCAATATACAGAACAACAGGAAGTGGTCAAGATCAGACTTTTAGTAATATAGATAACAACCTATTGCACGATCTGTTTACACATATATATATATTGGTATTATATATATATTGGTATATGGACACACTAATCTCATCTGTATTTATGACTACAATATCCTGTTGTGCTGCAGCAAATGCAAGAATTTCATTGTCCTATCTGGAACACATGACAATAAATTCTCTTGCCTCTCGACTTGACTTGACAATATTGAAGATGATGGAAGATCAATAACATGAAAAGGCAAGAGAGAAGGAGCATGCTGATTAATTATGCCTTTAGCAGTCGGAATTCCTTGTCAGCAGATCGTGCAAGAATATTCCAGAGCATCCTGCAACCCTTGCCATTACCATATTTATTAAACCATCAGATTGCCCCCTTTCATAGAACAGTACAGCACAGGAACAGGCCCTTCTGCCCACAATGTCCATGCTGAATATGATGCTAAATTAACCTGTTTGGTGTAGACTCAGATAATGGCCAATAGTGAAAAGAAATCTTGGCAGTGAACAGCTTAAACCCTTCTGCCTCCATTCTCTGCGTATTCATGTGCCTACATAAAAGCCTCTTCTAATCCACTATCATACCTGATACCAGATGCAGAAAACATTTAAAATCACTTGAATAATTAATGCATCAGTTAATAGCAATAATTAGCCCTAATGCTAACCTTTGGGCAGCCCCTTGTGTCTGTATTTTGTGCTTATTTATTTTTGTGCCTATTTGCTTGTCGCCCGGTACTTCAACAAAATGCATCCCCAGTGGTTGCAAGTTGGGAGATAAAAGATGAATCCGTTTCGGTAGTAGATATTCAGATGGCCAAATGTTAAAAAAAAATTAACTTTACTTTTTACAATCTTCAGTTTCAATTTAGTTTATTGTCACATGTACTGAGGTGAAAAGCTTTTGTTGCGTGCTAACCAGCCAGTGGAAACAGAATACATGATTACAATCGAGCCATTCACAATGTACAGGTACATGACAAGGGAATAACGTTTAGTGCAAGATAAAGCTAGTAAGGTCCGATCAAACATAGCCCGAGGGTCCCCGTTGAGGTAGATAGTAGTTCAGGATTACTGTCTGGTAATGGTAGGATAGTTCTGTTGCCTGATAACAGCTGGGAAGAATCTGTCCCTGAATCTGGAAGTGTGCGCTTTCACACCTCTATACCTTTTGCCCGATTGGAGAGTGGAGAAGAGGAAGTGGCCAGGGTGCGACTCATCCTTGATTATGCTGCTGGTCTTGCCGAGGCAGCGTTCTTAGTCATACATCTTAGCAATGATCTTGGAGCCTCAGTGCCTTCAGGCCAATGCAGGGAGTACATACACAGCCACCACCCATCTCCCCATCCCAACCCAGCAATGAGGGAATTATACTTACAAAAGGCTTCAAAATTAAATACAAGAGCTTTTTCATTACGCTGGGCAGAGCATATGCAGATACCTGAGCCCTTATGTGAGGATCGATAATGTCGCCTTTACTGGAAAATACAATTTTTTTGTGACTTTACTTGTAGTGTATTCACGAAGAATAGATCACTATTTAAAGACAAAAACACTGAGGATATTAAAAGAATTCTAACAGCAAAAAAACAATGAACATAAAAATGGATCTGTGTCAGAGTCATGGTCATCGAGTATGGAAACAGGCCCTTCGGCCCAACTTCCCCATGCTGAGCTAGATGCCACATACTGTGATTAAGTATTTATGGCGACTGACTGACTAAATTAGGTTTTGCTTCCTCTGCAAATGAGATTTTAATTGGTTTTGTGGTTCAAATCTTGAAAGTCTGACCCTTTTCTTTTATTGTAGGTTTATAAACCCAAGGCTTGTGAACAACAAGCAATTAAGTGCTGTGCTTGAAAGATTGTGCAGGTTGAGCCCCTACTCATTATAGTAGAATGAGAATTGACTCTTTTGAAAGGTGCAAGATTCTGAAGGGAATAACCAGGGATGATACTGAAAAGATACTTCCCATAGTGGAAGCATAGAGAACTAGACGACATATTTTCAGAATTAGTTGTTGTCCTTTAATAACGGAGAGGAGGAGCAATTTGCTCTCCCAAAGGTTCATAAGTTCATAAGTGATAGGAGCAGAATGAAGCCATTCGACCCATCAAGTCTACTCCGCCGTTCAATCATGGTCAATCTATCTCTCTCTCTCTCTCTCAACCCCATTCACCCGCATTCTCCTCATAACCCCTGGCACCCAATACTAGTCAAGAATCTATGAATCTCCGCCTTAAAAATATCTATTGACTTGGCCTCCACAGCCTTCTGTGGTAATGAATTCCACAGATTCATCACCCTCTGACTAAAGAAATTCCTCCTCATCTCCCTTCTAAAAGTACGTCCTTTTATTCTGAGGCTATGGCCTTTGGTCCTCGACTCTCCGACTAGTGGAAACATCCTCTCCACATCCAAGCAATTTAAAATTCAGGTAATCTCCTTTCAGAAATTTGTAAACCTTCCACAACATAAACTGTGTCTCCTTGGAATTCTTCATCATGGAGAGTCAAGGGAGACATTGACATTACTTTGAGCCACGGGAGTAGGCCAGAATGAGGAGAGAACTGGAAAGTCATGTGAGGGTGAGATTCAATCAGCCCAAATCTTATTGAGTGGCAAAGTGTGTTGGAGGAGCTGACTGAACTTCTCACACTCCAGTTTCTCATGTTCTTATGTTCAGTAGGACATGTACTGAACAAAACTTAAGCTATTTATACTACTTCAGCCTGTTATTGAATAAAGAATAAAACCTAAAGCAAACAACAGAATCAGCTTATGTTGTGGAAGGTTTACAGATTTCTGTAAGGAAATTTACATGAACTTTAAATCACTTTGAATAATGCTATTTCAGCTTTGAGGTTGCATTTGCATTAACCAAATAATTCTAAAAGAGTAGTTTAGGGCTTGCAATATCATTCCCCAACATAGTATTTAGTATAATCAATCCAAAGAACAGTCCCGACCCAAAATGTCACCTATCCACATTCTCCAGAGATGATGCCTGGCCTGCAGAGTTACTCCAACACTTAATTTCTTTTTTTGTAAACCAGCTTTGTTCTTTGTGTCTCCATTAGAACTTGGCCCATTATTCATGGAGAACAATGCTTAAGTTTCAGGTAAATGTAACCTGAAATTGTAACTCAGCTCCTCTTTCTGTCAGTATTGGGATTGGCATTGGTTTATTATTGTCACATATATATGATTACTAGACCAAGTGCAGACCCGTTGGGTCTGCTCCCCCAATGGTGTGATTCCCCCAACCCAATATTCCACCATGCACCCGTCTCCTCCAATGGAACTGAAGCCGTTGCCAAATGTAAGTTTCCAGCACTCCCCTGCCTCCCTCAATTGCACCTCCCCTGCCTACTGCAGCAGTGAAAAGTTCAGTGTTCCTGTCTTGCAACTTTGTTTCGAATTGTTTCGAAGTGTGTTGGAAGCTGATAGGAAGGAGCAGCGAATCAAAAGGCAGAAAGGCAGCCGGACGGCAGGCAGCAGCCACAGACTTTTATATAATAATAGATATTAGACTAAGTGGGACCTCCCAGCATCACAAGGGTTATGGGGAGACGGCAGGAAATATGAATTTGGAGGCAGAGATCAGCCATGATTGAATGTAGACTCGATGGGCCGAATGGCCTAATTCTACTCCTATAACTTGTGAACGTGAAATTTACAAGCTTCTTTTGTTTACTTTTCAATTCTCACAAATGGTATCTGACCCAAAGTGTTGACATGGTTTCTTTATCCATGGGTGCCAGCCTGACCAGGTGTGTATTTCCAGCATTTTTTGGTTTTGGATGAAGTAGATTATTGTTAAGATATGAGGAAGCTGAAAATTAGATGGCATATTAAAGATATACAAATCCTTATGAAACCAAACTCTTGAGTATATAAGTCTGGAGTGGAAACTACTACCGTATATCCTTTTACAATTATTTTCTGACTTTCATTAACACACCCAATTCAGTTTGAGGGCTTTGCCCCTGCCTTCCCCACCGGTACCAAAAATAAACCCATTGCATAAAAATTGTAATAAAAGCAAATCATCAATTAATATGTTTCAATATTGTAAATTCAAGTCCACTGAGGTTACCTACAGGTTTTCCAGGAATGTCGAACCACTGTCTGCAAGAAGTCCCTGAAATATTATTTCATTCATAGCATAGAAAGTTTTTGGTGGCGTGAATGATATCAACTAAAAGTGGGAGAAACAAAAAGTAAATGTTTGATATATTGAAAATAAAACACAATCAGACTAATCAATAGATGAAAATGAACATTTGCACCACACGTTACACCGGACAAATCCCTCTTCAAGATCCTGAAGCTTATACCATAAAAACTACGCATTTCTCCAAAAGAAATTAGCAAATCAGTGAGAAAATGACAGTTAGAAAGTGAAGTCACAAAATGATGGTTGAGTGAAGCAAGATAAAGTGGATCAGTAATGATTATAAGAATATGCTTTTCAGCATGGCTGATGGGGCATGGGTTGTACAGGATATCAACAGGGTATAAACACCTTAGGTGAAATGGTTCATTTGTCATTTTCCAAGTAATTCTGTTCAGTTCCTAGCCTTTTAAATTACCTAACATGCAAATACCCATGAAGCCTTTTAAATGGTCCTAGCATGCAAACGCCCCTGAAAAAAAGGTTCAGATTCACTTATAACGTAATTGGTTTGATAAAAAGGGAAAAAAGAAAGCTTGCTGGTTTCCACCTATTTTATATAAACAAAAAAGGGCAAGTAGTGAAAATAGTTAGGTTGCAATAAACTCTTGAAAGTTACAGGGAGCACTTTTCAATCCTTGCTCTAAGGATAATTGAGAGACTCAATTGTGTTTGCTGTAAGATAGTATTACACCTTTGTCCCAAAGGAAATCTGTTCATCCTTTCCCAAATGATAACTTATAAATGGCCATAGAAATAGCGTTCCGGGAAATGACAAATGCAGAATTCTCAATCTGCAAAGTAACTGGGCAAGGAAAGGATCTGAGATTTACAAATCATCTCATTTTGCAAGCACCCTATGAGATAACCAACCAGGATCTGGAGTCCTCAACTGTGATACACAACTTCTCAAATTTGGGTCTATTCTCACATTACTGCCATATTCATAAAGCTCTAATTAAACAGTCGTATTTCCCATTCCTCTAGGAGTGCAACTAGGTGGAACTGAGATGTTTGACACCCCCAATCCATCTTTAAACTTTAGAGATGCAGTGCAGAACCAGGCCCTTCGGCCCACTGAGTCTGCGCCGACCAGCAAACATTCCATACACTCGCACTAGGGACAATTTACCATTTTACCAAAGCCAATTAACCTACAAACCTATAAGTCTTTGGCTGTCTTTGGAAACCAGAGCACCTGGAGAAAACCCACATGGTCACAGAGAACATACCAGCTCCATACAGACAGCGTTCGTAGTCAGGATACAACCTGGATCTCTGGTGCTGTAAGATAGCAACTCCACTGCTGCGCCACTGTGCTGCCCCAATGCATTTCAGAAGCTCGAGAATAAGAAGTGCATAGCTTTCAGTTTATTCCTGCTCCCATATGGTTTAGATTTGTGCACCCCATTAAACTGAATGACTTATTAATTTCTTCCTTAACAATTTCCAAGTTAGACGATTTAGATGTAATTGGTTGTTTGAGTTGTTCGGATCAGATGACTGGTTGGTCATTTAGGGTGATGTCAGTTAGCATTAAACATCTCAACCATACATCAGTCCAAGAGCAATCTTTCGTTCCTGCATTGTGGAAGGTGGAACTGAATCCAGTCCTCAACATGGTTTCTAACCAGAGATTCATATCAGTGTAGAATCAATCATGGAATCATATATATTTTATGGTGCAGAAAGAAGTCATTCAGTCCATCATGCCTGTGCTGGCAAAGAACACCTACTCAAAGTAATCCTAGAATATGGGTTACAACATTGAAGGTCCACATCCAGGCACTTGATTAAATGTGATGAGTATTCTCACCTCAACAACTATTTCAGATCCTCTATGTGAAAATATTTTCCTTACCTCTGTCTAATCCTTTAATTCATTTAAATGTGTAAATTGTGTTTTTTAACCCTTCAACTGAGAGGGTCTTTTCTATGTACTCTATCCAGCTCCTCATAAAATCCACTTATTTTTCTTCAGGGCACTGAGATAAAGCCTATTTCGCAGTTTTAATTATTTATTACACAAAGGGGTTGTCTTGTTCACCACTTTGTGTTATGATAGTCGTTTGAATTTATACCCATTAATAATTGATATGACAGAGCATAGATCATCTAAATAATGCACCTTAATGGTGGCCGGTTGGGAAAGGGGGAGATGCAGTGAGAGACCTGGGTGTCATGGTACACCAGTCATTGAAGGTAGGCATGCAGGTGCAGCAGGCAGTAAAGAAAGCGAATGGTATGTTAGCTTTCATTGCAAAAGGATTTGAGTATAGGAGCAGGGAGGTTCTACTGCAGTTGTACAGGGTCTTGGTGAGACCACACCTGAGTATTGCGTACAGTTTTGGTCTCCTAATCTGAGGAAAGACATTCTTGCCATAGAGGGAGTACAGAGAAGGTTCACCAGACTGATTCCTGGAATGTCAGGACTGTCTTATGAAGAAAGACTGGATAGACTTGTTTTATACTCTCTAGAATTTAGGAGATTGAGAGGGGATCTTATAGAAACTTACAAAATTCTTAAGGGGTTGGACAGGCTAGATGCAGGAAGATTGTTCCCGATGTTGGGGAAATCCAGAACAAGGAGTCACAGTTTAAGGATAAGGGGGAAATCCTTTAAAACCGAGATGAGAATAACTTTTTTCACACAGAGAGTGGTGAATCTCTGGAACTCTCTGCCACAGAGGGTAGTTGAGGCCAGTTCATTGGCTATATTTAAGAGGGAGTTAGATGGCTAAGGGGATCAGGGGGTATGGAGAGAAGGCAGGTACAGGATACTGAGTTGGATGATCAGCCATGATCATATTGAATGGCGGTGCAGGCTCGAAGGGCCGAATGGCCTACTCCTGCACCTAATTTCTATGTTTCTATGTTTCTAAGAAAATGAATAAACTGGATAAACTGGAAATGCAACAACTGCATGAAAAATTGTTTCAGGACAACTGACAAAGTTGAGTTCAGGAAAGGACTCTGCACAATTCTCCTTTGATCTTTAACTCTCCTTTCTCCTTTGAAATGCATTGAAGTAAGATCCAGGAGAATGATATACAATTAATTTTTGCCCTTACCTACTTTCTATGATGCAAGATATATTCAGCATGTAAATACTCCCATTATAAGGCCTACGGATTAGTTGCTAGAGATGGTTAATGAATTTGCAGATGATTGAAAGATTTATGTAAGAATTAGGAATGTTAAAAAGAATATATTTCTGCAAGGATATTTAGATATTAAAATCTGTTAAAAACATTAGCGAGATACCATTTTCATAGGTTCCTATTTTACTCGCTAACTGATCAATTTAACAAATTTACACATACACCATGTAATATTATATCAATAAAACAAAACAAATGTTTCAGGCTTGATACATAATACATGTTTTTAGATTTCCTTTAGGATGTATTGGTTGAGGAAGTGGTGGGGTGATGGGGGAAGAATGTTGATGAATTAAGAGTCTTATGTGAATGATTAAAAAGCAAATAATATCTTAATCATAGAACATAGAACAGTGCAGCACAGAGACAGGTCCTGTGGCCCATTATATATGTGCTGAACATGATGCCAACTTTAATTAATCCTCTCTGTCTGCATATAATCTATATCATTCCATTCCCCTTCAATTTTATGGGCCTAACTAAAAGTCACAAATGGCACTATCATATTTGCTTACACCACCATCCCTGGCAGTGTGACCCAGGTACCTACCACTCACTTTGTAAAAAAAAAAACTTTCCTGCACATCTCCTTTAAACGTTCCCCTTTAAATCTTGTCTTTGCTTTACTTTAAATCTATGCCCTGTAGTACTTTCATACGTTTATAAGTTATAGGAGCAGAATTAGTCCCATTTGGCCTAATCGGGTCTGCTCTGCCATTTAGGCTTGTTTCCAAATACAAGATCCAATATGGTCCCTCCTTCAATTGGACTCTCAGTATTTTCTCTCCCCAACTTCCCTCAGGCTCTAGGTATTTCTCCATTCCCCTTGAGCATCAGTAAGCACACCGTGTGTCCAGCATCCGTCAGCAGTTGTTTTGTTTCCAATATGGCACGTTTCATGCTTGGCGATGGGATCCAGTAGCTATCATTATCAAAGTAGCCTATCTTCATCGGCTTGATGGCAGTATAGATCTTCAAGATAATTTTCAAAAAGTATATGTTAAGATACAATTCTTCATGAGATCTTTTTTACTATGAGTCTAAAGTTTGCAGTTTAAAAAAAGCATATGTGTTCAGTATTTTCTCTACATATAACATTGGTAGATAGATCGTTAGATAAATAAAATCAGAAAATTGCTTATCAACATGAGAAGTTTTTTCAAGATTCAGTCATGGTTACACTTTACTAAATAATGGATTCATTTGTCTCAGACAATATACAATAAACAATAGGTGCAGGAGTAGGCCATTCGGCCCTTCGAGCCAGCACCGCCATTCAATGTGATCATGGCTGATCAACCCCAATCAGTACCCCGTTCTCGCCTTCTCCCCATATCCCCTGACTCCGCTATTTTTAAGAGCCCTATCTAGCTCCAGTAAACCTGCCTCCAGCGCCCTCTGAGGCAGAGAATTCCAGACTCACAACTTTTTGTGAGAAAAAGTGTTTCCTCGTCTCCGTTCTAAATGGCTTACTCCTTATTCTTAAACTGTGGCCCCTGGTTCTGGACTCCCCCAACATCGGGAACATGTTTCCTGCCTCTAGCTTGTCCAAACCCTTAACAATCTTATATGTTTCAATGAGATCCCTTCTCATCCTTCTAAACTCCAGAGTGTACAAGCCCAGCTGCTCCATTCTCTCAGTATATGACAGTCCCGCCATCCCGGGAATTAACCTTGTATACCTACACTGCACTCCCTCAATAGCAAAAATGTCCTTCCTCAAATTAGGGGACCAAAACTGCACACAATACTCCAGGTGTGGTCTCACTAGGGCTCTGTACAACTGCAGAAGGATCTCTTTGCTCCTATATTCGATTCCTCTTGTTCTAAAGGCCAACATGCCATTGCTTTCTTCACTGCCTGCTGTACCTGCATGCTTACTTTCTTAACAGATGATTTACATTGCAATTGCCAGGAAAACCTTAGCCTGTCAGCTTTGCATTTTGCGTTTTTCCCAAACTGTATAAATTCCAATTCAAGAAAAATCTCCAGTCCCTTATTGCTCATATTTTCTAATTCATTCCATCTTCATTAATATCCCACATACCCTGAAACTTCACCCATTGCCAAACAACCAATATTTTGCTCTTTGATGTTTATTTTAGCTTTTATTGTGGAGATGCAGCGCAGAAATAGGCCCTTCGGCCCACCGGGTCCGCACCGACCAGTGATCCCCGTACACCCCCACTATCTTACACACTAGGGACAATTTAAAATTTTACCAAAACTAATTAACCTACAAACCAGTATGTCTTTGGAGTGTGGAAAGAAACCAGAGCGCCCGGAGAAAACTCAAACGGTCACAAGGAGAACATACAAACTCCGTACAGACAGCGCGCATAGTTAGGATCGAACCCGAGTCTCTAGCGCTGTAACACAGCGACTCTACCACTGTGCCACCATGCTGCCCCTTATCAAAAGATTCCTGTATACCTCACCATTTTGCGTGACATACTTTCAAAAGTTTCCTTGGAATCTGCATGTTCAACCCTGCTTTCAGTCATCCCTCTTCACACAATTCTTCGCAGAATCTTTTATTTGAAACAACTTGCAGTATGTAATACTTGGAAAGGACAATGTCAATGATAACAGTTATTGCATTGTATGTTACCATATCATCGAAGGGCATAGGTGGCACATTAGGATCCAACTCGAACATTTCTTCACACAGTAGAGCTTTCATGCAATAAGCCAAGCTGTCCACGTCTCTGGCAAGTGGACCAACAGATGATTCAACTAGAAAATATAAACCACTCAAAAACAGCATTGATTGTTAAATAAACGGAAACATTGAATGAGGTATAGTAAGTAAGTAAGTAATTTTTATTTATATAGCACTTTTAAATCAAATCACGTTGAAGCCAAAGTGCTTTGCAGAGAAGAAAGGTATCTTTCATCTTGCAGTAAGTATGTGCAAGTGTGGATTTAAGTATTTCATCAGTAATCTTGGATGACCAGTGCACTGTGAGTAGTAACAGGAATTGGAATGCCAAGAGAGGATGATGTTAATGCAGGCAACAAATAAAAGAAGTAATTAGTAAATGCAGAATGGACATGTTTTGAGTATTGTTAAATGCAAGGTAATAATTTTTAGCAAGATAGATAAGGAAGCATTACACTTGTTGGTAAATAATTGTCTAAATGATAACGAAAAAGAGAGACATTTGTGGAGATGGATACAGAAATAACCAAAGGGAGCATTTCAGCGTGTTAAGGCAATAAGAAATAACTTCAACAACTAATGGAGTTAATTTCCAAAGGGATCAAATTGAAAAGCTGAAGATGAATTAAAATCTATATTTATCTTCATGAGGGTTGACATAAAATGCTGGAGTAATTCAGCGGGTCAGGCGGCATCTCTGGAGAGAAGGAATGGGTGACGCTTCGGGTTGAAGTCAGGGGAGTGGGCAGGACAGAGAGAGAATGTAGTTGGAGACAGTAAGACTGGTGGGAGAATTGGGAAGGGGGACGGGATGGAGACAGAGGGAAATCTTCATGAGACCACACTTGGTGCAAGATCATATTATCAAACGCTTGTAGAGGAACATTAGAGATGACATCCAATGGGTTTATCAAATGGTTCCAGAGATGAAGGATCTCTTCAGAAAACATTGAATACAGTCTTTATGATACAAATGAAAATCATGAACATGGCTTCCTGAACCATGAACTCACCACAATGAATATATAGTGTAAATTAACATTTCATTAATGCAGTTGTACAACATGGGGTAAATGTTGATTCATAGTGAATAGATAGTGAACAGTAATTAACTACTCCATGGAGATTGTTATAAAGTGCATTTTAACTCCCCACTGTCCAACAAACCCTCAGTTGTCCCAGATCAACTCAATCAAATCAAATCACAAAAGGAGTATGTACAGTGGGAATGAAAGATTTGGCTGCTCATAGAAATCCATCTCCATCTTGCAAACATTTCATGATACGTGGAAGAAAAGAGTTGTGGATGAAGACCAGTCCATCACCCAGACCCAGCTTCTCCACCGCCGACTCCATCAGCACTTCACGCTGCATGCATCAGGAAAGCATCCGACATAATCAAGGATCATTTCCATCTTGCTCATTCCCTCTTCTCCCCTCTCCAACCAGGCAGAAGATACAAAAGCTTGAAAGCATTTACCACCAGACTCAGGAACAGCTTCTTTCCCACTGTTATCAGACTACTGAACAGTCTCTGATAAACCAAGGCTGTAATCCCGATCACCCAACCAACATATAGTGGCCCTTGCACTTTTATTTTGATCTGCAATTTCTATGTAACTGTAACCCCATATTACACAGTGTTATTTTTCTCTTTGTACAACCTATTGTACTTGTGTATGGTTTAATTGTACTCATGTAGAGTGTGATTTTACTGTATAGCACCTGACAGTTAAAATCTAACACCATTATCTATTGTCACACATGACAAGTTATGGTGAAACATTTTGTTTTGCATTCTAGCCGAGAAAATCATAACATACATGTGTGCAATCAAACCATACATGAGCACAAAGGTAATGCAAAGAGAGAATATAGATTTACAGCTATAGAGAACGTACAGATTTAAAAAAAGCGCAAGGGCCGCTACAAGGTAGACTTGAGTTCAAGAATTCATCCTTATTATAGATATTTTACATATCAATGGAGATTTTTAAGGCAGAGATGGATAGATTCTTGATTGGTATGGGTGTCAGGGGTTATGGGGAGAAGGCAGGAGAATGTAGTTAAGAGGGAGAGATAGATCAGCCATGGCGGAGTAGGCTTGATGGGCCAACTGGCCTAATTCTGCTCCTATAACATGACCTTATGATCATATGGGACGATTGTACAAGTGTCTGATTACAGAAGGGCTAAAGCTGTTCTTGAATCACAGTTTAATTTACAGTTTAGTTTATCTGGTGGGACATGCTGGTTTGCATGATGGACTGGGCTTGTTCCACAACTCTCTGCAGTTTCACGTAGTCTTGGGCAGAGCCATTGCCAAAACCAACTGTAATGCATCCAGATAGTTTGCTTTCTATGGTCCATCTGTTTAAAATGGTCAGAGTCATTGGAAAAATGTTGAATTTCTACTTTGGATTGCCTTGCACCATTCTGCTGGTTTTGCACTCATTGTTTTTACTGTTGTACTTAACATTACTATTCAGTATGTATACTCTTTGCTCTGTGAGCTTCATGTGAAGAAGGAATTTCATTGCATCTAGGTGTATATGATAATAAACCAATCCACTGGAAGCAATGGAAGTTTGCAATGCCAGTTAACTTTTTGCACAGTAATCAGTCTCATTTTAAACGACTTCCCACATGTCCCCACATATCCGTGAGATTCTCACAGCTGAACTTCAGAAAAACCAACTTTTAAGGAACAAAGTTATTAGAATGACCATCATGTCAGTGATAGAAAGTGCTTTAACTCAACTGCTTTTCATCAACATTGAAACAAAGATGAAAGTTTCTCCCTTAAAATTGTTGAGTGGCCAGGACTAAAAATATAAGAAATTTATGGAAATAATACCACTCAATTACAATTTATGATGCAAATGACAAGAGACTGTGGCTACATTTTAAACTAGATAATATGAAAGAGATTAACAGTCAGCTACAACCTGCTAGTATCATGAACGTGAATGAACACATACATTATATCAACATGGAAGGACACACACAAGATGCCAACTGCCTGTGCTTCAAATTTGAAAGAGATTTCCAAATAGTCCTGTTCCCCTTAACTTTCAATGTTCTGTGGAGAAAACCACAAACTTTTCATGCTTTTTCAGAGCCTTTGTAACCTGGATATCTTTGTATCTTTACACTGAAATGAAACACACTGCTGATTGCTGTCATGTGTTTTCTAGCAAGAGACCAAGTGAAAATTACTTTTCTGTTCTGAAACAACATCGTGTATCTGAACCCCGTGTCCTTTGAATAAATGATGAATGTATATAATGGATAGGTGTTACATTCAATATTTACAAGGACTTTGGGATTATGTTGGTTGTTGTTTGAAGAAGCTTGGTTTGATAGAAAGCTTTGTGTGTGGAATCCCAATCGTAAGAATAACTGGTTAAATTTGGCACATAGTTCTAATTGTAGAGTATTCATGCAAAGAAGAAACTCACCTGTTCTCTGTCCAGTTGTATTAACTGTCAACCCCTTTTTGCTGCATGAAAGAAAAAATATATTATTTCTTCAAATGATGAATGTATATAATGGACATAGATTAGTATACAAACTTAAAGCACACGGTATTGGGGATTCAGTACTGATGTGGATAGGGAACTGGCTGGCAGACGGGAAGCAAAGTGTAGGAGTAAACGGGTCCTTTTCACAATGGCAGGCAGTGACTAGTGGGGTACCGCAAGGCTCAGTGCTGGGACCCCAACTATTTACAATATATATTAATGATCTGGATGAGGGAATTGAATGCAACATCTTCAAGTTTGCGGATGACACGAAGCTGGGGGGCAGTGTTAGCTGTGAGGAGGATGCTGGGAGGTTGCAAGGTGACTTGGATAGGTTGGGTGAGTGGGCAAATGCATGGCAGATGCAGTATAATGTGGATAAATGTGAGGTTATCCACTTTGGTGGCAAAAACAGGAAAGTAGACTATTATCTGAATGGTGGCCGATTAGGAAAATGGGAGATGCAACGAGACCTGGGTGTCATGGTACACCAGTCATTGAAAGTAGGCATGCAGGTGCAGCAGGCAGTGAAGAAAGCAAATGGTATGTTAGCATTCATCGCAAAGGATTTGAGTATAAGAGTAGGGAGGTTCTACTGCAGTTGTACAGGGTCTTGGTAAGACCACACCTGGAGTATTGCATATAGTTTTGGTCTCCTAATCTGAGGAAAGACATTCTTGCCATAGAGGGAGTACAGAGAAGGTTCACCAGACTGATTCCTGGGATGGCAGGACTTTCATATGAAGAAAGACTGGATAAACTCGGCTTGTACACGCTAGAATTTAGAAGATTGAAGGGGGATCTTATAGAAACTTACAAAATTCTTAAGGGGTTGGACAGGCTAGATGCAGGAAGATTATTCCCGATGTTGGGGAAGTCCAGAACTAGGAGTTACAGTTTAAGGATAAGGGGGAAGTCTTTTAGGACCGAGATGAGAAACATTTTTTACACAGAGGGTGGTGAATCTGTGGAATTCTCTGCCACAGAAGGTAGTTGAGGCCAATTCATTGGCTATATTTAAGAGGGAGTTAGATGTGGCCCTTGTGGCTAAAGGGATCAGGGGGTATGGAGAGAAGGCAGGGATGGGATACCGAGTTGGATGATCATCCATGATCATATCGAATGGCGGTGCAGGCTCAAGGGCCAAATGGCCTACTCCTGCACCTATTTTCTATGTTTCTACATTTCTATGAAAGTTTCATCATAAATATTCACACCTTAACCAATCTCTTTGCCTCCATCAAATTATTTCCTCAGCAATCTGGTAAATTATCTTCGAAGGCTAACCTCCTAAAATACTCTGAGTTGTCTTGCCCAACTCATTTAAACAACTTATGTATCATATAAATATAATATCTCACCTCAATCGGCTTGCCGTTGGCTTGAAGCCACAGATTCCACAGAAGGCAGCTGGAAAGCGTATGCTGCCACCCACATCTGTTCCAATGCCAAGGATGGAGCCGCCCGCTGCGATCAGGGCAGCCTCCCCACCAGATGACCCTCCGCATGTCCGCTTGGTGTCGAGTGGGTTGACAGTTTGACCATAAATGGGATTACTGCACTCATAGCTGTAGCGAGAAATAAAGCATTCCCGTACAATACAATACAAATTTATTGTCATTTGAGCCCCAGTGAGACTCAAACGAAATGTTGTTTCCACAGCCATACAAACAAAGACAATGTCCTACAGACATACACACAATTAAATTCACACAGACATCCATCACAGTGAACCCAGTGTGATGGAAGGCAAAGTCTTTTCTCTCCCCTGCTCTCAATTTCTCTCCCGATGTCCAAGCCCCAGGCGGGTGATGATAAGTCCCACGGCCATTTTAGGCCGCGCGGGGCGATTTACGGCCCCGCTCCCGGTCTGAAAGTACAAGGTTGGAACCCCCACGGGCATTGGTGAGTCCGACGGCCATGAAGCCGCGCCAGGTGATGTACGGTCCCGGTCCGGGTTGTTCCAACCCCGCGATACGGGCTGGAGAAGTCGCGTGGATGGTCGGTTGATAGAAAACCTGAAAAAAAGGTTCTCACCCCCATTCAAAGGGACTGCCACATACTTATGAACAAGAGTGAAGGAATAGTAAATTACGCTGAGAGAGTACACAAGCTTTGGATGTAATTTGGATACATCCAAATTGTAGATAGGCACAAAAAGCTGGAGTAACTCTGCAGGACAGGCGACATCTCTGGAGAGAACAAATGGGTGACGTTTCGGTTTGAGTCCCTTCTTACATACATCCAAATTGTATTTGGATCAATTTGGATGTAAAATAGTTCAATTTTTCAAATGTGAGGGAAATAGGGCCAGTGCGCCCGGGATAAACAGATGTGGTCACAAAGAACACATACAAACTCCACACAGACAACAGGACTAAACCTGGGCTGCAGGATGAAACCCAGAACATTCTGCATTCACCATTATATCTTTTACAAGGACTGTTCCTAAGAAGTAGAAAAAGGTAAGGTTGACTCTTAGGTCCAATATTCACCCAATTTTCTGCTCACAACACAATCCACAAAGTTGTCTTAGCCCTTGAAGAACATGCCAACATTTTTTCCCAATTGCAATTTATTTAAAAGTACCTGAATAATGTCTGAGGAACATTGGTTTTCACAAATGGAATTGCTCCTTGTTTCTTCAATACCTGAACTATTACACAGTCTTCATCGACAATCTTATTTAGAAATTTCTTCAGTCCACAAGTTGAAGCATGGCCCTGCATTAAAATAATTTTACAACCTTTTATTTAGTTTGCTGTTTAAGAAAGAACTGCAGATGCAGGAAAAATCGAGCATAGACAAAAATGCTGCAGAAACTCAGCGGGTGAGGCAGCATCTATGGAGCGAAGGAATAGGTGGCGTTTTGGGTCGAGACTCTTTTTCAGATTGAAGAAGGGTCTCTACCCAAAACGTCACCTATTCGCTCCTTAGATGCTGCCTCACCCACTGAGTTTTTCCAGCATTTTGTCTGCCTTCGATTTAGTTTGCTGTCATTGGTTTACATTGATCATTGATTAAAATGTAAAATATAGGCTTGCTCTACCTTGGCTTTCTGGATAAAATTGAGTGAAAAAGTTGCCCCTGATGTTCCTATTAAATCTTTCCCTTTTCACGTTAAACCCCTATAGTTCCTATAAAACCTCTTTAGTCCTCTACTCTGGGAAAAAGATTCTGTGGATTCAGTCTATCTATTCCCCTTATGATTTTATACACCTCTATCAGATTACCCCTGAGCGTCCTATGTTCCAAAGTCCTAGTCCCCAAACCTTAGGTGCTCGTGTCTTGGCAACATCCTCGTGTATCTTCATGGTGAAAAACAGAAAATAACATCGACAAATAGCATTGACAAAGAGATGAATTGTGATTGTTCTCTTTAATTTTAAAGGACCTCCGGACATTTAAAACTTAAATCAAAGTAAATTATTCATGCAAAATCTCAACCAATTCCAAAGAATCTACAGCACGTAATATCTACCGTAATGCATTTTCTACCTTGCAGTTAATGTTCTCCTTGATGCTGATGGGGATCCCATACAGTAGGCCCTTATTCATTGGATGCAGTTTTAAAAGCCCCATTTGGCATTCTGGCAGAAATTCTGTGATGCAGTTGAATTTTTTGGTGGCTTCCAAAGCCTGTGAGGAAAGTAATATCAAAAAATAAACTGAGGACAGTGATTGTAAATTAGCGTTGGCAACATGTAAAACTTCATGCAGTTCTTGGATGAAACGTTACTGACCAAACTGCAGTTTGCATGTCCCAGAAGATAACTGTTTTAAATTGTTTCTTTTTTTAAACTATTTTACCATATTATGTGATGTTCTTGATTATACAGATCATTCAGCATGGTGGATGGTGAGCTGCTTCACCATCTTCCTGCAGGTCATACATCAGTTCATGCCCTTACTGAACTGGCGCAGAATTGAATGGAGTCAGGGAATCATAGTGTGGAAACTGGCCGTTCGGCCCAACTTCCCCACTTTCGGCCAACAAGTCCCAGCTACACTCGTCCCACCTTCCCGCATTTGCTCCATATCCCTCCAAACCTGTCTTATCCATGTACTGGTCTAAGTGATTCTTAAATGTTGGGATAGTCCCTGCTTCAATTACCTCTTCTGGCAGCTTGTTCCACACACCCATCACCCTTTGTGTGAAAAAGTTACCCCACAGATCCCTATTAAATCTTTTCTTAACCCTTCACCTTAAACCTATATCCTCTGGTGCTCGATTCGCCCACTGAACAAAGGAGGACCTGGCATGGGAACTGGCTCTTTGTAACTTTATTAGCCAGAATGCTAATCCTGGAATGACTCAGCGGGTCAAACAGCAATAGGTAATGTTTCATCTCTGAAGAAAAGGAATAGGTAACACTTCTTCAGACTGAAAGATAGAGGTATGGGGTGGGGGAGAATTGGTGGGGAGATAAGGCCAGAGCAAATCAGGGTTAGCAACAGCCGACCTCAGGAGTGGTAGTGTCCATAATGGCCCATTGTTGACTGGGGAAGACGTGCTAAGAAACATAGAAACATAGAAATTAGGTGCAGGAGTAGGCCATTCGGCCCTTCGAGCCTGCACCGCCATTCAATATGATCACGGCTGATCATCCAACTCAGTATCCCGTACCTGCCTTCTCTCCATACCCCTGATCCCCTTAGCCACAAGGGCCACATCTAACTCCCTCTTAAATATAGCCAATGAACTGGCCTCAACTACCCTCTGTGGCAGAGAGTTCCAGAGATTCACCACTCTCTGTGTGAAAAAAAGTTCTTCTCATCTCGGTTTTAAAGGATTTCCCCCTAATCCTTAAACTGTGACCCCTTGTCCTGAACTTCCCTAACATCGGAAACAATCTTCCAGCATCTAGCCTGTCCAACCCCTTAAGAATTTTGTAAGTTTCTATAAGATCCCCTCTCAATCTCCTAAATTCTAGAGAGTATAAACCAAGTCTATCCAGTCTTTCTTCATAAGACAGTCCTGACATCCCAGGAATCAGTCTGGTGAACCGTCTCTGCACTCCCTCTATGGCAATAATGTCCTTCCTCAGATTTTGGAGACCAAAACTGTACGCAATACTCCAGGTGTGGTCTCACCAAGACCCTGTACAACTGCAGTAGAACCTCCCTGCTCCTATACTCAAATCCTTTTGCAATGAAAGCTAACATACCATTCGCTTTCTTTACTGCCTGCTGCACCTGCATGCCTACCTTCAATGACTGGTGTACCATGACACCCAGGTCTCGCTGCATCTCCCCCTTTCCCAATCGGCCACCATTTAGATAATAGTCTGCTTTCCCGTTTTTGCCACCAAAATGGATAACCTCACATTTATCCACATTATACTGCATCTGCCAAACATTTGCCCACTCACCCAGCCTATCCAAGTCACCTTGCAGTCTCCTAGCATCCTCCTCACAGCTAACACTGCCCCCCAGTTTAGTGTCATCCGCAAACTTGGAGATATTGCCTTCAATTCCCTCATCCAGATCATTAATATATATTGTAAATAGCTGGGGTCCCAGCACTGAGCCTTGCGGTACCCCACTAGTCACTGCCTGCCATTGTGAAAAGGACCCGTTTACTCCTACTCTTTGCTTCCTGTTTGCCAGCCAGTTCTCTATCCATAACAAGAGGGATACAAAGATGTGGACACAATGGTAGGATGACTAGAGTGGAGGAGGGGGGTGAAGGGGGGGGGGGAGGTTGGGAATGTAGGAATTACTTGAAATTAGGGAAATCATCATTCATTCACCTTTGGGTAGTAAACTGCCCAAGTGAAATATGAGGTGCTGTTCTTCCAATTTGCATGTGGCCTCACCCAGCACAAAAAGGTTACTATGGGAGTGGGAGGGGGAGTTAAAATGTTTGGCAACCAGGAGATTGTGTGGGCCAAACATACTGAATGATCGCCCAGTCTAAGCTTGGTCTCACTAATATATACAAGAGCCCACATCGGGAGCAATGGATACAGTAGATGAGGTTGGAGGAGGTGCCAGTCAACCTCCGCTGCATCTGAAAGGACCACCAGGGTCCCTGGATGGAGTCGAGGAAGGAGGTATAAGGAGAGTTGTTGCATCTCCGTTCAATAATTAAATTGCTGCCGGCTCTGTAGGTCGATAAATCTTTCGAGGAAACCTTCACCATCTGTATAATACATGAAAGTACTTGAAAGGAGCACAAGTGCAGTGACTGCCAGTCACTTTAAGAGAGACAAGGCGAATACCATCGGAATGGAGTGGGGCTCCATAACATGTAACCTGGAATGAAACATAGCTGTTCTCTTACTTTGTCCAAGTAGGCATGCAGTATGTAACTTGCTGACACATCCCCATTCTTTATTGATTTACAGAGGTCACGGAGTGAGAGAAGGAGTTCATGGTCAATTTTTGTTTGAAAAGTGCCCTAAAGAGAGGAGAGAATAATATTGGTTATAGTACAAACAAAAATTCTGGTAATTTGCAACCATTTTCCATCACTCTCTTTTATCCTCACAAGGACAAGTGACAGACTGAAGGTACAGAAACAGGGTTAGAGGTGCTGTACAGTACCGGCAACATTATCAAACTGATCCAATAATTCTCAGAATTAATGCACTAGATCATAAAGAAAAAAACATACATGCTGAAAAATATCAGATGTTTTCAAGAGAGAGTTAGATTTAGCTCTTAGTGCTAACGGAATCAAGGGATATAGGGAAAAAGCAGGAATGGAGTACTGATTTTGGATTATCAGCCATGATCATATTGAACTTGGCTTGAAGGGCCGAATGGCCTACTCCTGCACCGATTTTCTATGTTTCCATGAACCTTCAGAATGGCATATTGTGGTGTCCACTCGAGTCAGCAGAAAGGTCTTGATTTCACCTTCTTAAGTATCTGGAGTTAGAGCTGAGCCCATAACCTTCTGGCTCAAGTGCTAGCATATCAACAAATTGGCACCAGCTAGCCCGCAATCAGTTCATGCCTCAATATTGTAATTTACCAAAGAAAGTTGTTTCACGCAACTCTAATCATTTCAAGCACATTACCACATATAGCTCCGGTCAATTAATAAAACGGAAATCAGATTTAGATGTAGGAACAAAACTCTCCTTTGGTCACAATTCCATTGGCCATGTTGTCAGAACTGACAGTAACCAGTTTGGTTATATGCTCATTGTTTGCTAAGCATTTAGCAATTGCAAAAAGCTAATTATTTTATTTTTTGAGTAATAAAGCTACTTTTATATGTCTATAAATTTATAAAATCAAAGATACGCTAAACCCTAACCATGGCAATAATGGAGTTCAGGAGTTTAGTAGGAATTGTTGGCGATTTGCTTTTTAGAATAAATGGTGTTAATGCTCCCTGGCATTTCTTTGTGCTCAGGGACATTTCCACACAGCGAGTGATTTCAACTTCAAGAACAACACTGTGGAGAAAACTGGGAGCAGCGACTCCATGGTTGAAAGTGATCATAATCAGGGCGGCACAGTGGCACAGCGGTAGAGTTGCTGCCTTACAGTGCCTGCAGCGCCGGAGACCTGGGTTCGATCCCGACTACGGGTCCTGTCTGTACGGAGTTTGTACGTTCCCCCCGTGACCTGCGTGGGTTTTCTCTCCGAGATCTTCAGTTTCCTCCCACACTCCAAAGACGTACAGGTTTGTAGGTTAATTGGCTTGGGTTTGTATACTTGGTAGAAGTGTAAATTGCCCCTTATGTGCGTAGGATCGTGTTTAGTGTGCGGGAATCGTTGGTCAGTGCGGACTCGGTAGACCGAAGGGCCTGTTTCCGCTTTGTATCTCTAAACAAATAATTATATATTTTGCATAGCTGCTCAGTAGTATGGATATTGAAGCAATCTAATATAAAACCCTTTTTTTCCCACTAAATTTTGGTAATTTGATAAATGTTGATCTTTCATCATTTGGATTTGGGAATAGTCCTGACTAGTGTTATATATCCACTCCATGCAAATATTGAAACATAGAAAATAGGAGCAGGAGTAAGCCATTCGGCCCTTCGAGCCTGCACCTCCATTCAATATGATCATGGCTGATCATCCAACTCAATATTCTGTGTGAAAAATGTTTTTCTCATCTCGGTCCTAAAAGATTTCCCCCTTATCCTTAAACTGTGACCCCTTATAAATATATAACATTCCAGAGTAATCCTGCCAAATAAAGGCAAAGTTATTGTCAACATCATCATGAGACGGGCAGGAGAAACTAAAGCTTCACCTTCTTCTAAAACGTCATGAAATCCCAGCACACTCCAAGTGGCTGGGAGACAAAGTGCAATAGAGTTCCATCCCAAAATCGGTTTACTCCACCTTGGTAATCAATCCACCGACTCAGTTGAAAAATTGTATTTTTGGATCCTCTTCCACTATTATTCAAAAGTTCAGCTCAGGAAATGCTGGGTTAAGCATTAGGTTTTATAGTATACAGATGGGAAAATGCCCAAATCTAAACAGAATTTTTTTGCTAGCATCCAGTTGAAAGAAGCAGGAAGTCCTAGCACTTACCATCGTTTTAATCACATCCATAACCTGTTTCATGTCATTTAATGATTTTTCCCTCTTCGAGCGAACTTTCAAAATCACTTGATGATAGTGCCTTTTCTCCAGCCATTTCATCAACTTCAAAGATAGGACAATGGAGATGACAATAATAGAGATGACCTAGAGGGAAATAAAATTACTCTGAAACTAAGACGGTTGTTAATATTTCCATTCTTTTTCCCACACATCAGCAATACTCTATCAATGACTATTCAATATTGTCCATCAATTATAGAAGAAACCGTGGACTAGCTGAACTTGGCAACATCTCACAAAATGAAACATATACTGAAACATATATTCAATATTTTTGCAACCTTTGTTGACCAATTTTTATATTTTTATCTTTCAACCTTTGATCAGAACTTCCACACTTCAAATTGGCTCAAGAGAAATAATTAGATTGTAATTCAAATGCACAGGCATGATTGAATCACAACAATTAACAGACTAATCCACATATTTTCCATCTGCGAAATGGTGCTCATTACGTGGAAGGAATGATGTGTGCGATGGACAGAGCTGGATATGTGAGAAGATTTGGGGAGAGTCGGCGTCTACCTGAAATTGGAAAATTCAATGCTCATGCTGTTGGGTTGCAAGCTGTCAAATAGGAATATGAGATGCTTTTCTTCCAGTTTGCAGGTGACCTCACTATGGCAGTGGAGGAGGCCAAACAAAGACAGGTTGTTATGGGAAAGGGAAGGGAAATTAAAGTGGCTTGTAACCAGGATCTCCAATAGGCTCTGGTGGACAAATCACAAATGTTTTGCAAAGTGATGGACTGGTCTACTCTTCATCTCACCATTGTAGAGTAGGCCACATCGAGAGGATCAGAGGCAGCCATATTTGCCACCTGCATCAGGCATTGTTTGTTGGTTGTATTAAATATATTTTTCTATTCACCTACACATATTCTTAATTTTTATGGTATTAAATCTACGTGTTAGTATTTCTGGAGGTTTAATAACTCACCTCTATCTTGACAGTTTTATGGATCTTAATTTTCATAAAAAATCCTGTTATATCCACTTTCTTTTGATTTTCTTTTGCTTATTCTGTGGGTGTTATCTTACTTCTTACCAGTTTAGCTCTTGTTACCTTCTCGATTTGCCTAGCAACATTTCTGCCACTTCTGCTTCTCCTCTCTCTAGATTTTATTGCCGATTGCACAATTTCAACAGTCTAAACTGCCACATTCTCAACTTTTTGTACCTTTATATTGTGTTCTAGAACCCAACTGCTTCAAACACCAATGTTCCAAACTTCCAACTGACTGGTTTCTTTGTCTAAAACATGGCAATATTTGCGCCATTGGGCTGGTAAAATGTTCCCACCACGTTCCTCGAGAAATCTTTGTTGAAGCAGGTAGGTTGTGTTCAGTTGCAGTCCGTTCTTCATTAGAAATGTTTAATAATGCTAAGGCCTCGATTCTGATCCAGTCTTGAATGACCCATTTAGGGCTTGAGCTGCCTGCATGGCCTTGTGTCATCTGAAGACACATCTGGATGAACAATGAATCATTTACCTTGTAAATGCACGAAAACTATGGCTCAACTTCATTGCTCACTGACACCTCAACATAATCAGACCCGTGCACATAATTTTAATATTATAAAATGACATTCTGCCAGAACTGCAGAGTAGATGATTCACCTTAACTTGCTCCCATGTACCCACAACAGTCTATAGCTAATTTGATTCACTCTATTTGGTATCATTAAACGGTGACAAAACAGGACACAGCAGTGACAAAACAGCATTACAGTCCTGAAAAGCTGTACACAGAACTGACAGTGCCTCTAGAATCAGTCTGAAGAAGGGTCTTGACCCGAAACATCACCCATTCCTTCCTCCAGAGATGTTGCCTGTCCCCGCTGAGTTACTCCAGCATTTTGTGTCTACCTGTGAGTGCCCCCTAGACAGTTTGTTTCAATGTTTACAACACTGACATCCATGTAACAAAGTGCAATGTTGCCACAAAAAGCATAACCAATCCAATCAGATTGATTACCTGCCCAATCGGTCAACTTGCAACCAATAGTGATGGAAGCCATCACCAATGGTGCTACTCGTCTAAAACTGCTTATGTGTAGATTCTGATGCTCCCAATACCTTCTCACATCTACATAGCACATATCCGATGTGTCATGGAATGCCCTGCACATGCCTGGTAGCTCCAAAACCTTTAAGAATCTTGACATGATAGCACTGCCCAACTGAAACTACTCTGCCACCTTAAACATCCATTTCCCCCCATTACTGGAGCACAGTTGACCGAGCATGACATCAGGGTGAACTATCTGCAGAATGCATGGTAGTTACCCACCCAGTAGCAATGTTACAACATCTTGAGATTTAAAAAATCAAGTCTGCAATTTATCCCATCAGATAAAGCACAAAAAGAAGTTTAATTTGACACCTAATTCACTTTCATAACTTCAGTATTAAAAGAGTTATGGCCATTTTCATACTCGGAAATTAGCATATTGTTCCCTATTGCTTTTCCATCGACTTAACTCAAAAGCTGTGATCGAGGACAGTCAAAAGCCCATAACTTTCTTAAAAATTAAGAGAACTGAAAGAAATATGAAACAATCTTACTTAGATGACTTGAAATTAAATCATATAATTAGTTAGTTACCTAATTGTAGCTAGTTACAAAATTACTAGATCTAAACATCTATCAATTTCTTAAGAATAGATTAACATTTTTAAATAGCCTAAGTGTCCAAATAACATTCACACAAGAATTCACAATATAACATAATTTTTAAATCTCATTGACATGGATTTATAGGCCAAATGGTAGTAATTTAATGTTTAATACCTGTAAATTAATGGCCATTTAAATCATCCTGCAGGTGGGTTTTTCTGGAACGCGATCATTTGGAATGTTGCGGTTGCGGTGAATTTAAACCGCATATCGGCAAGAAAAATACTGCCTGTTCATATGTGGAAAACATCACCGTTTCGCAACGTAAGTTGTGAATTAAAGGCATCTTAAGGAACACTTTTATACATAAAATAAACGGCTTTCCTTTACCTGTTCCGTACGTGAAATCCTTCCCCGGCGTTTAGAAGCTGATTTTAAAATTACTCCAGCACTGAACTTGTCGGGCAATTTTTAAAGAAATACACAGAACGCCCGTTGGAACGATTCTTCAGCAAAAGCTTGCACTCCAACGAAATATAATCCAGGACAAGGTAGGAGAAACCCGCGTTTTAACCCCCCCCCCCCCCCCCCCCCCCCCTCAAAGGGGCAAAAATCGCGCACACGGCCAGTGGCAGAACTGCAGCGTCGCTGAAGGTAAGTATTGTAACATACCTACACCCAGGCCTCTCCAACAGCACATCCAAAAATCTACAGCTTCTACCATCCAGACAACAAAGGGGAAACTGCCAAATCAAATCATTAGCACCTGTAGGTTCTTCTCCAAGTCCTACACTGATGTGGAAATACAATTGCCTGTCCTTCATTGTAAATTCTGGAACATCTCACCCAAGTATCTTGGCGAAGAGGACTCCAGCAGTTTCAAGGCTCACTACCACAATCTCAAGTCAATTAGTTAATAGCAATACATGTTGGCCTTGCCAGTGATAGCCAGGTCCCTAGCTATTGCTGTGCTGCAAAACCAAAAACCCATCAAGTGGGCATATTTAGAGATGGTTACTAAAAAGTACCTTGATGACTGATCGTTGTTTCATTCAGTGTTCAATCGCGGTGTATGAATGGCACTGGTGGTTTTAGCAGTTTATCTTGGAGCAATCAAAAGGGAGTGTGTTCTCAATTCAATTCAGTACTCCCGTGACATCTTTAAAAATATTAGAAGTAGTTGCTTTCGTTCTAATTAGATTGTATGTTCAGCGGCACAGCCGTGTCCACTGCTAGCACCTTAAGGACACTGGTTTGCAAATTATCAGGCCCTGGGGATTTATTGGCTTTCAATACCATTGACTTCACCAGCTCTATTTCCGTACTAATACTAATTTCCTTTACCACCTCACTTTTCTCAAACATTGCATGTTAATTGCCACATGCCTAGTCCAGAGGGTTGCAAACTGTCCCGTATTAGCCGGGACATCCCATATATTTGGTTAAATTGGTTTGTCCCATACGGGACCGCTCTTGTCCAGTATTTGACTGCTACTACTCGGGTCGAGGGGACTGTCGGGTCGGAGCAAAGTGCAGCCCATGTAGTACAGCAGCAGCGCCTCGCCAGTGGCCCTGTCGGTCGGCCGCCCGGCCAGCTGTCCGAACATCGGACCTTCGCTTGCCGTCGACACCACCACCCCTCCTTCTAATGGCCAATCATCAGTTCATGAGTTGGATGGGGTGCTGGACTTTGCGTGTAGCAGAACACAAAGCCCAGCCGGCAGGCCAGCTGAGGAGTTCTGAGGCACAAGTCCTCAGATGGCCCGCCAGCTAGGCTTTGTGTGCAGGCCAGCACCGTGCCAACTCATCATTCACCCAGCCCACGGCCGAGTCGGTCAACGAATTGCCGTCGGGATTTTGTCCCTTATTTTGTTCTTTGGTCCCTTATTTGGGAGTTAGAAAGTTGGCAACCCTACTAGTCCAGGATAGTGTGCTCTATGGTCAGCTGCCCAACATACTGGTCCAAAACAAAATAAAATCCATAAAAATACTCCAGGGTTTCTTCCTCCTGATTTAGTTAAGCTGGAATGTATGCAAATTTAAAGATCACTTATGTTTACTGCAGCACCCTTGCTGCATACATTTCTAATTTCCTCTTTGATGGTACCCCCTGCTTCACCAGTACTGTTTGTAAGCCTGTGGATAACTCCCACCAACACTTTTGTCTCATGATGCTATTTGACTCTACCCACATCTTTATTTTCTGAAATAACATCCTCTACATTGAAGATGAAAGTAGTAACTTGCCAAAAGAAATCAAAGGATAGGTCACTTGATCAAGACAGCAGCAACTGAAATTCAAGTTACATTCCCAAAAGGAAAATAAAACCAGCCACTCTTCCACAAAATTAAATAATAAACACTTTTAATGTATTTTGTGCAGCTTACAGAAATACATTGGCCCGTAATTTGCAGTTAGATGTGGAAGAACTAATTCACCAACTCTACAGCGACCATAGAAATTAAATGTCTCTCTATAGTGTGTCCGGACGTCAGTCAGGTCCTCCGGATGCAGCTCCATACCATGTTCTGTCTCTGCCACTTGTACAGCCCTCTCCACCACACACTCATTTTGCAACTGGGATAAGCTGCATGTTGAGTACACAATTGACCCACCAGGCTTTGTGGCAAGAATACCAGAACTGGGAAAGAGAAGGAAAAAAAAATCAACAAACAATTCTCTGGCAATATTGTTTGTCATTAATCTTGAAATGAAATTGAATAATCTGACACATTGGTAGAAAACAAAGGGGGGGGGGGGGGGGGGGGTCAAATGGCCAGGCATTTTATTATTGTATATTACCAAAGTAGGATTGAAATATCTACCAGTGGAACACTGTAGTCCCAGGAGCATCTATTGAGGGAAATGGGTAGATACATTGTCAGTCAATTTCCCTCCATAGATGCTGCCTGGCCTGTTGAGTTCCCCCGGCTCTTTGTTTTGTTCTTTGAATGAGTGGGGAAAGACAAAATATTTAATAAAAACCTAATATTGAGTTCACCTGATGTTCCCACAGGCATATGTCATTTTGCAACTTTGGATAATGACCAGTAACAAAAATGTAACTGATTCTTCTTAACTATGCCCATCTTTAGGGGGTGGGGAAGAGAGGGGAAGCAAACTAATAGTACAATTCCTGCATAAACCAAGACCAATAAACTCAACACAATTCAGGGATGGAACCCAAACGATTTCTATAGCAAATTAACTCGCTCTGTTGCAAAAGTATAATCGTAGAAATGCTGGAATACAGAAATAATAGAATATGCTACAAATATTTATCAGTTAAGGCAGCATTTGTCATTTGTAATAAGAGAAACAGTGTTTAGATTCCCTTTGATCTTTCATCTTTTTTTATTTCAATGATTTTCTGGCTCCTCTACTATATTCACAACTTTCATACTAAATAAGCAGTTACCTGTGAATATCATACCCACATCTAATAATATAGATTGCCGCTCACCTCTAGTAATTTTGGATTGGACAAGGACCATATCACCACAGGGAGGGTGCAGAGAGGCAACGTAGAAAATAAAAATCCATTTTCGCAATAAAGAGGGGGGGGGTGAAGGATGATCAGTTTGGGTGGCAAATAGAGTGAAATGATAAAAAATACTCACACCAATAGCTGGATCTGTAATAGAGGCAGCATTTGCCGTTCCCTGATCCGCAATCGGCTGAAGATGTTGTTGTCTTCTTCAAGTACCGAATGCCTATCTGTTGTACAAGGAGCATCAACCAACACCTGCAATGACAATCAATATAAACAACTTTATTATTGATATTTTTATTACCAGAAAGTTTGGATGGATGGATGGATGGTGGCAATAAACTTTTCCACACTCTCTTCCTCCTTTGTTCAACACAGGTTAATTATCCTTTGTGTGCAGGTGAGTGGTAAAATCTGGGAGGGGATGATAGAAGTGTGGGGAGAATAGGTTAGTGGGGAATGGGAATGCTCTGTAAGATGGCATGGACTCAATGAGACAAAATAGGTTCATAGAACAGTACAGCTTTGGTCCACAATCTTGCGGACCATAATGCTAATTCAATCTGTACATGGGTAATAGATCTCCATTCCCTGCTTGTTTATATGTCTGCATAAATATATTGTACACATTACTATCATATCTGTTTCCACCATTTTTGAAAATATTAGAAATGGAATCTAAGCTGCACATTCCAGGCACCTACCACTCTCTGTGTAAAAATAAATCCCAATTGAGTCTTCTTTAAGCTTCCCCCCTCCCCCCTCTCACCTTAAAGCTGTGTGCTCTTGTATTTGACATTTTCACCCTTGGATAAAGACTGACTATCCACCTTACCTCAGAATTTTATATATTTTATTTCCTTCTGTGTTGTGAGGAAATATGGCATATGGTGTATGGTAATTGAAGCATTTCTTTTCATGAGACTTGCCATGTAATAATGTACTCACCCTATCAAAGGTATCCCTCTCTATTTCTCCCCAGAGCCTGCCATCAAATGACGTGATGCGTAGTCTATCTTCCGTACAAAGATTCTTTGGGACATAATTGTGAAGAATTTTACGTAACCGACTTAGGCGAGATGAGGATATATCATTGATAGCAAGATGTCCTGCTCCAAAAGACAAGAACAACAGCAACATTTAACAATAAGAAAATTAAAGCAGCAGATACTGAAAATCTGACTCTTGTTTATGCAGTGGCCAAATATCAGCACTTAAACACATCTTCATCCATCCATCTTTCTGGACAATGACCCAACTTTCAAACTTCAAAACTGATGCATTGCTTTAAAGCTAATGACTATTTTAAAATTTTAAATGACTATCTTACTTTGTATATATCTTAATAGCCCAATAAATATTACACAAAATGTTGGAGAAACTCAGCAGGTCAGGCTGAGTACCTCTGGAGAACAAGGATAGGTGGTACTTTTCAGATCGGGATCCTTCTTCATTTTGAGGAAGGGTCCCAACCTAAAGTCCAAGTCTAAAGAAGGATCTTGACCCGAAACGTCACCTATCCATGTTCTTCAGAGATGCTGCCTGACCTCTAAGTTACTCCAGCACTTTGGGGGTTTTTTTGCAGACCAACATTTGCAGTTCCTTGTTTCTCCAATTTATTGGAGCATATACTTTTATTATACTGTGTTCAAAGTCTTACAATGATTACCAGTGAAAATGCTTTGATAACTTACGACAGCATTCAGTCTGCAACAGTGCCAAAGTCTTCCCACCAGGTGCTGCGCAGAGGTCGAGGACAGTGTGACCTGGCTGAACATCCAGAATGAGTACAGGAAGGAGTGATGCAGCATCCATTAGATAATATTCAAGCATTCTTAAGCTTCCTTGTCTGAAATGAAACAATATAACATTGAAAAACATATAATGCCAATCAATTTTAAAAATCACCTTTCTATAAGGGAGAGGAAAGGAAGATTCCATCTCTAACATTTTCAAAACTGATGCAAAGCTTTCAGGCCAATGGCTAATTTTAAACAAGTCTTCTGTTTTATTTGGTATTCATCTTCACCATTTAAAAACATCCAGGAATTGACAATTCCTAACACCACATCTGACATTCTATCCTCCATTACCTGTATTTTGAAACATTTCAACATAACATAAAATTTGAGCCAAAAGAATGACTGGGTGATATTCTGACAGGAGTGGGTATCTACTGGCAGAAGATGATTGGTGCTTGGGATAGAGGAACGTTGAGAGAGGTTTAAGTCTGCACAACTAATCCAATTGATTTATTAAGTTCAGAATTGAAAATGGTGTATACTAAAGTAGTAGGAGCCCAATCACTGATGCATGAAGTAAAGGTATCAGAAATCTGCACCGGGTGATAAGTATTTATCAGTATGCTTTTCCGTTTAAAGGAACTGCTACATTTAGAACAGGAATCGTACATCTTGAACATACGGGGATTGTATTGTTTACAGCAATCTTTTTCCAAAGAATGTGGACGTTATAAATATGTGCAGGATGGAACGGAAAATGTGAATTGGTTGACAATCCACAGGAAGAGGCTGAATCTGTGCAGTGAACTCTATACCCTGGATCTGCCCATCAGTCCTGACTATACAAGGAGGATGGCACTTCAACGAAGAGTAATGATGAATTTGTTTCATGTTGTAACAACTATCCGATTAGGAGCATGCAGTTTACACAGAGATGCAATAATGCAAGAACTGGCAAGTTATCAGTTGTCTCCCTAGCTTCAGGAAATATAACTGGGTCAAGTTTAAAAAGAAAAATAACGAAACAAATCTTTTGGAGAGGAACCAATAATATTGGAAAAGGCATAGCAATGTTTGCACAGACGCCTGGAGTAATGTTTAGGAAGTAACTGCAGTAATTTTATATCCACATTATTAGGGACCATAAAAGACTGGATGGAAACAATCATATTTTTCCACTAAATGCCCTCCAGAGAAGTGCTGGCTTCAACGTAGCGTGCCTCAAAACGGAGATCATTCCTTCATTACAATCGATGTGCCTCCATCTCTTAATCCTGTTGCATTCAACAATTGTGCCACAAGTGTTCCATGGACTAGCCATTAATTTGGATACAAGGAACTGCAGATGTTGGTTTACAAAAAAATGACAATGTGCTGGAGTAACTCAGTAGGTCAGGTAGCCCTGGAGAACGTAGATAGGTAGTCATTAAAATACCTTGCAGGTTTAAAACGTGTGGTGTCTCCTCTTGGAAATGTGAAACATTTAAGGTTTGGGCTAACGGATAGACACTGTTTCGTTTCCAGGGAAGATGGGAATTCTCGTCCCGAGTCACCACCAGCCAGCGAAAGATCAGGACAAGATTCAGACGTTTGCAAATCTTGAGGTTCAGGCATTTGCAAGTCTTGAGGTAAATCCTGGATTCCGTATGGTTTGCAGCCTGCCTTTGGCGTGCAGCCCGGCCCCTGGCTGTCCCCGCTGCCGTACACAAAGTCTTTGGCTTGCTGCAGTTCCATCTGTCGGATCACCTTTTCCACGTCCTCGAAACCATTGAGCAGAGCCCCGTACTTCTGCTCACAGAGGAGGCCAACGCGGACGGAGGGCCAGAGGTCGCCGAGCTGCGCGCCGCAGCTCATGTCCAGGTTCTGCAGTGCCAGCGCAGCGCCACGGACACTGGGCCGGAACGAAGCCTTCGGGCAGAAAGAAGAAACCATTAATTGACACCTCCGCTCAGTCCGCCTAAACCTACCTGATCTCCCGGTTGCTAAACACTTTAATTCCCCCTCCCATTCCCACACTGACCTTTCTTTCCTGGGCCTCCTCCATTGTCAGAGTGAGGCACAGAGCAAACTGGAGGAACAGCATGTTATCAGATTCAGATTCAGATTCAATTTTAATTGTCATTGTCAGTGTACAGTACAGAGACAACGAAATGCATTGTCTCGCTTGGGCAGCTTACACCCCACCCCAGCAGCATGAACATTGACTTCTCTAACTTCAAGTAATCCTTGCTTTTCCTCTCTCCATCCCTCTCCTTTCCCAGTTCTCCGACCACCCTGATTCCATTTTATCTGTTTGCTTTGTTGTATTCTTCTCCCAGCTAACAATTATCTATTCTACATTTTTCCTTGATCTCCACACCCTTTCTCACATCTTTTCCTTATATCTGTGTCTCCCCCCTTATATCCAATCTGAAGATGGGTTTCGACCCCAAACGCCACCGGTTCCTTCTCTCCGGAGATGCTGCCTGTCCCGCTGAGTTACTCCAGCATGTTGTGTCCATCTTCGGTGTAAACCAGCATCTGCAGTTCCCTCCTTCACGCCATCAATCGGGTGCCCGCTTCAACCGGTCGCCCCAGCGCTCAAACACACACTGACACTCACCCATTTCTTCTTGTGAGCGTCTCTCCGGGGCGGCCGCCGCCATTCGCCCAGCCGCTCGCATAAAGTCTTCAGGCGGAGACTGCAGCCCCTGAGCGCCGCCATTCCTGAGCGCCGCCCACATCGGTCCGCAAGAAACTCGCTCCCACCTCAAACGTTCCGCCGCCGCTCGAAAGTGAAGGCAGGCGGCAACTTTGAATTTTCAGTGACTCAAGATCAAACAAGGAACATAATATGTAGAAAGGAACTGCAGATGCTGGTATATACCGAAGATAGACACAAAGTATCAGCGGGTCAGGCAGCATCTCTGGAGTAAAAGGATGTAACTCGAACACAGTCTCAACACAAAGTGCTGCAATAACCCAATGGGTCAGTTAAAAAAAGATACTCAGTCTGTATTAGAAAAATAGAAATTAGGTGCAGGAGTAGGCCATTCGGCCCTTCGAGCCTGCACCGCCATTCAATATGATCATGGCTGATCATCCAACTCAGTATCCCGTACCTGCCTTCTCTCCATACCCCCTGATCCCCTTAGCCACAAAGGCCACATCTAACTCCCTCTTAAATATAGCCAATGAACTGGCCTCAACTACCCTCTGTGGCAGAGTTCCAGAGATTCACCACTCTCTGTGTGAAAAAAGTTCTTCTCATCTCGGTTTTAAAGGATTTCCCCTTTATCCTTAAGCTGTGACATCCTTCATGATCTGGCTGTCCCAACTCAGTTAATCTTATAATTCTTTAAACATGTACTTCACTGCAGCACAGCTGCAATCTAGAATTGTGCCAGTGCCTTAAAATGGAGCCACACTCCACACCTACAAGCCTAACTTAGTTTAAGGAACTTTGCTGATATACCCGCACACTATATGGCCTGCAGAATCGGCATCAGGCTTTCCTATGCAGCGCGATGAAGTTCTCAGGATTATTTATTTAAAAGGCAAAATACTACAAACCAAATTGTGCCACAAAATCTAGAGTTTTTGACAACACAAAGAATTATTTTAAAAAAATCAACATTCCTCCTAATGGATAAATCAGACCAATTCATAACGAGTTGGTCTCCATTCGTCGTTTTTTTGGAATCATATGGTGCAACACAATTGTAAAAAATAACTGTTTCAGGACTCGACGAGGGTTGGTCAAGATTATAAATAATGATCTTTTCTTTTTTATTTTCTTTTATTTTCTATTTTCTCTCTCAACTTTCTTCATTTACTCGTTTTCTTTCTTCACACACTATATATTTCACATCTTTCTATCCTTTACTATCTAACTTCTTTTTCTTATTCTCATCTTTTTTCAATGTAACAAAAAAAAAAAAGTTGTACATAAAATGCATTATGAAAATATATATTAGGCACTTTGGTGCCATATGACTGTACTTACTTCTAATAAAATAAAATATTAAAAAAAAAAAAAATCAACATTCTAATCGTGTGTATTTATGTTATAACCTGATTTGCAGGAGTCATTATGCATACTAAATACCAATGTCACAGAAATTATGTTGCTACCTTAAACAATTTACATTTAAATAAATGGTAACAAATAAATCATTGTACCTATTTGGAGGTTTATGCAGTGTTTTAATACACTTGTTTAACTTGGATGGATAAAAATGTTCAGCAGATTGAACTACATAATTTTCCTTTCCTGATGTTAAAAATGGAATGTAACAAAGACAGTTAAATTAAGTTGATATAAATCAGTCAAAATCCAAAGACATATAAAGGAATCCTAATTTTGTAAATTAACAATTTTAAAAGGGCAAAGGTAAAATAATTCATTTGCAGAGGGATGAACCATCACAATCGTGAACAGTTGAAATATATATGAAATGAAAAACAAATGACACATATTCAAGTTCAATAAATTTATTAACAACCAACAGTTGGTGGCACCAAACTCAATTGCAAATACATAAAAGCAATACCCGAATCACTGTGCAGTGGACCACAAGATTAATATGCTGTATATACAATCAGAAATCAGTGAATAAACTCAATTCACAACTAGTACGAATCCCAGCACTTTCTTCGGAATTGGATTTCACTTCAACTTACTGAAGATTTTTTCAGCCACCTGGGGAAAAAAAAAATTACGCTTTATTCAATGTGCTGTTATAGTTGTGAAACATGTGCATTTATTAACTGTTCTTTAAAAAGATTGTAACAGACAACATTGCTCAATTATTCAAGATCTGACAGACAGGACAGTCAAACTCCCTTTGTAATGTTTTATTTTTTTGACACCAGATCTAGAAAACAAAATGCTATCTCTTTAGAATGAATTCAGACCATGTAATTTCCCCAGATGTTCAATCCTAATCTTTGAAATTACTAGCAGTTTTGTCATAATTTGTCCTTCTTCAACATAAGCACTGGCCATTAAAAACAGCAAAATTCCGGTATTTATAGTAACGTCCAATAAAAGAGGAAACATTTGCTTGATGAACTCCAAAATGGATTCGAGGAGGATTTTTTTTAGGAAGAATAAAAGAAAACATTCATGACTAGTACTACAAGTAGGAACATTAGAGTTGAGCCACAGGGACACTTTTCCCAAAACAAAAACACAAGAGGGTGAACAACACTCAATGAGTAAATTGGATCTCTTTTTGGACTCCAATGTGAAGAATTAAGTGCTTACACAGTGGTCACGGGCATGCAGGAAGTCAAACAGCTCCTCGGTGCATGTCTCTTCTGTTTGCGATCTCGAGTTCACTCGGTCTGTGCACTCGTCCAGGCGTGACCGCAGTTGCACACACTTTTCATTCTTCTCACATTGCTCTCTGACGTCTATCATAGGATCCTACATCAAGTCAAATGTTTTAAATAATCAAAATGCACGTCAATAGCACAGATGTTTTAACATTAATAAGAATTTGCCACATACAATCTTAGATTTTACACATAACTTGAGAGCACAATATCAGCAAAGGTAGATGCCCGAAAACCTTTCTTGTATGCACTGACAGTAGTTTACAATGTTTGTGAGGGTAGCAAAAGGAAAATAAGATTTAGCACAAAGCTGTTTTCACTAAACCAGAATCAGATTGCAATCAGACCAAATCTATATTCTCCAATTGCCCCCAATACCAATGGTAATATTCAATTCAGTTATGTTGTCATTTCAATGAAGTATCAGATCACTGCTTTGTATATTGTTAAATTTGTCTTGTGATCAAGCAGTAAAAATTAAAATACCGAGATGACAGCAGAAAAAAAATTGCATTTACTTATTATACTTTGGTTCATTCGCAGCACAGCAGATAGATTGATTAAAAAGCAATAAGACCAAAAGTTGGCAACTGGAGAAAAAGCATTTTACACTTATCTCACCCGATGAAGAAGTAATAAATTGTCATATGATGGAATAATTAGGTCACGTCAAGTCCTCTGCTATGAACATCCAGGGCCACAAGTGACAAAAAAATAACTGGGGTTAGTCATATCTCCCATATTTGGAAGATTTGGCAGAGGTTTGGCACTTAACAAAACAGGTTAACCTCCCAATTCCTCATATTGAACAAGATTCAGGGTGCACATAAGAAAAACACAAATTGCTGGAGCAACTGCAGCAGAGGAACGGCAACATGTAAAGGAGCAAGCATTTCAGTCTAATAAAGCAGATATCCAATAAATAAAGACACCACCTCAAAATAAAAAACAAATGAAAGCTTCCATCTATCTATAATTTACGCTGAAAGCCTTACCACCACATCTTCCTCCTCCTCTTCCTCCTAAGTAGAGAAAAAACTTGGATTAGCAAATATAAATAAGAAATGCAAGAAATTGATTCAGTATTGTTATTTGCATTCATGTAGCAAATTTCACCAAGGAGCAAGTTTCACCAAGAAAACATGGACACAAACAAAATGTGACATCCAGAGATGGATAAATTCTGCAAGTAAATGCCTTATATTTAAGTCCCTTCAAATTGTGCCTGAGCTATTACACGCGTGGCTTAAAATGATGGGCAATTGACCAAAGCAGAAATTTAGGGAAAGGACATTCAACAGTGGAGGAACTGAGAAGTTCAAACTTGGAGGAATTTAAACACTTGGATAAGAACTAAATGAAGTGCAGGAGCCACAGCTTTCCATAATGGGCAAGTTCATATTTTCAAGGTAAAACTTTATTCACTACAGGTAATTAAGCTAATCGAATAGGTACCAAAATGGTGAAAGTTCTGCACAAGTCCTCATGAGCCAGTGTGGGTCTGGCTCAAAGGAACATATGAACTCACGTGTACGATAAAATAAATAGATATCCTGGTTTATTAGGTCGATTCACATAACGTCTCTCATCCCTGGACTTCCACGACACCTCTAAAGTCCATACCTCTTTCTGAAAGCATGTTTTCAGAATAAGAGAAATTTCCCACTGAGGCCAAATTATGGTTTCATAATAGTTCATTGTTATTTCCTTGCTCTTGTATTCTATGTCTCTCTTTATAAAATCCAGAGGTTCTATGTGCATTTTAAACTTTCTTAGCCTGTCCTGTCTCTTTCAATTAACTGTGCATGGAACATAGTCAAAACTAAAACAGACCTCTCAGCCCACAATGTTTGCACTGACCATGACGCCAAGACTAATTCTTACCTGCTTGTACACAATTCATTTCTCTCCATTCCCTGGATATCCATATGTCTATCCAAAAGTCTTTTAAAAGCCACTACCACCTCTGCCTTAAGCGCCACCCCAGGCGGCACATTCCAGCCACTAACAATACTGGGTAAATAAAAACTTGCCCCTCACACCTCCTTTAAAGTTTGCCCCTCTCACCATAAAGCTATGCACTCCAGTATTTGATTTTCCACACTGGGAAAAAAGCCCCAAACCCAGGCATAATTCTGGTAAATTTCTTCTGAATACTTTCAAAAGTCTCCACATTATACCTGTAATGGGGCAACCAGAACTGCAGGCAAAACTCCAAATACAGCCTACCCAAAGTTCAATAAAGCCGCATCGTGACTTCCTGACCTTTACTTCGACCACTTACCACTTTCGCTGCTCATGGTGGCACTTTCAAGGAGTTGTGGACTTGAACCCTATGATTCTCTCTGTACATCAATTATGTTAAGAATCGTGCCATCAATTCTACGTTTTTCCATTTTAATCTGACCTCCAAAAGTGCAACAACTCACGCTTGCTTGGATTTAACTCCATCTGCATTTCCGTAGCTGATCGCTATCCCACCGTATACTTTTAACAGCCAGTCAACAAACCCAGCAATCTCGGTGTCATATTAATCCTATTGTTTTAAGATTTGGAATGGAACCCTCTAATTTTGACTGGCGTGTTCACATCGCAGAAGCATCGTACGACAACTGAAGGAAGATCTTAATTTGAAAATGTCGTTTGTTGGTACAAGACGCTGAGCAACGCTTAGCAAGTACAGGTTTGGTGGAAGGTGGAAACTGCGACGCTCAATACTGAAGGCAGGTCATTTAGAGCGTTGACACAAAGAACATAGAAACATAGAAATTAGGTGCAGGAGTAGGCCATTCGAGCCTGCACCGCCATTCAATATGATCATGGCTGATCATCCAACTCAGTATCCCGTACCTGCCTTCTCTCCATACCCCCTGATCCCCTTAGCCACAAGGGCCACATCTAACTCCCTCTTACCACATCCGGTAGGCGGCGCGGCTCTGGCCAGCAGCGGCCTCTGCAGTCTGTCCGCGTTTTTATTATTTTTCTGTCTGTGTTTTTTAATGTAGTTTTTTGTTTTTTTTTGTTGGGGTGTGTGTGTGGGGGGGTGGGGGTGGGGTGGGAGGGGGGGGGGGGAACTTTTTAAAAATCTCTCCCTGCACTGGAGACCCGACCCTTTTCTCGTCGGGTTCCGTTGTCGTTGAGGCCGCAACGAGGAGCGGCCTCCAACAGGAAGAAGCCGGGGACTCAGGTGCCGACTCACCGTTGCCGTCGCGGAGCTGGCCGAGACCGGAGCGGTGGAGGAACGCTGCTGCTGCTGCTGCTGCCGATGCCGCTGCTGAGTCGGGGGCTGCTGCTGCGGGTCTGCGGACAGCGGCGCCGGGAGCCCGCGGCTCCCTGGAGAGAGACCGCTTTTCGGGGCTCCTGCAACGGAGAATTCTCCCGCCCGCGTTGCGGGGTTGGGGAGCTACTGGAGCGGGGCTTAGCACCACTGCCCCGCGCGGCTGGAATGGCCGCGGGTACTTGCGAGCGCACACCGGGGGCTCTAACACCAAGACCCGGTGTGTGACCTTGCACCACCCGGCGTGGCTTCAATGGCCGCGGGACAATCGCCATCGCCAGCCGGGGGCTTTGACTTTGACACCTGGGGGGGGAGAGTGCAGTGGAGAGATAAGTTTTTTTTGGCCTTCCATCACAGTTATGTGATGGATGTTTATGTAAAATTGTAATTGTGTTGTGTCTGGGGTCTATTTGTGTGTAATGTATGGCTGCAGAAACGGCATTTCGTTTGCCTCTAGGGGTCCAAATGACAATTAAATTGACTCTTGACTCTTGAGCCAATGAAGTGGCCTCAACTACCCTCTGTGGCAGAGAGTTCCAGAGATTCACCACTCTCTGCGAAAAAAAAGTTCTTCTCATCTTTTTTAAAGGATTTTCCCCTTTATCCTTAAGCTGTGACCCCTTGTCCTGGACTTCCCTAACATCGGGAACAATCTTCCTGCATCTAGCCTGTCCAACCCCTTAAGAATTTTGTAAGTTTCTATAAGATCCCCTCTCAATCTTCTAAATTCTAGAGAGTATAGACCAAGTCTATCCAGTCTTTTTCATAAGACAGTCCTGACATCCCAGGAATCAGTCTGGTGAACCGTCTCTGCACTCCCTCTATGGCAATAATGTCCTTCCTCAGATTTGGAGACCAAAACTGTACGCAATACTCCAGGTGTGGTCTCACCAAGACCCTGTACAACTGCAGTAGAACCTCTCTGCTCCTATACTCAAATCCTTTTGCAATGAAAGCTAACATACCATTCGCTTTCTTTACTGCCTGCTGCACCTGCATGCCTACCTTCAATGACTGGTGTACCATGACACCCAGGTCTCGCTGCATCTCCCCCTTTCCCAATCGGCCACCATTTAGATAATAGTCTGCTTTCCTGTTTTTGCCAACAACTGGTTGACAATTAAAAAAAACACAAAGGGCTGGAGTACAAGAAAACGATGCCTATCCCTGACCCCCACAGATGTTGCCCGAGCCGCTGTTACTCCGGCACTTTTGTTGTGTGTGGGTCACTCAGCATGGCGAGGATGGGAGGAACGCAGTCTGAAGAAGGGTTATTTCCATAGATGCTGCTGCACCCGCTGAGTTTCTCCGGCATTTTTGTGAACCTGGGAGGAACGCAGTCTCCTTGGAGTGGAATGACCTTATGGGGGAAATGTGGAGCACTAACGGTCAGATTAAACCCTCTCATCCTTCTCCCTTTAACCGGCGTTGCCCACACTACAGCTGGCCGAGCTGGCCCCCCGTCTGACCTCCTCCTCGTCCCTCTCCCTCCTACACCTTCTCCTCGTCTCTACTTCCCCTCCTCGTCCACCTTCTCCTCCATCTCCCTCCCCCGCGTCCTCCTCCTCAGTCCCGCCGCGGCGCCGAGCTGGCGGCCTTGGTTTGCCCTTGGCTCTCCGCCCAGGCCCAGCCTCGGCGACACGGCTGGGGGGGTTGACAACAGGCCTCCATTCCCGCCAGGTGGTCGTTCCCCTGTCTCCCCCCCGCCCGCCACCTCTCCTGCCCACCCTGGGGCAGCCTCACCTCGGGCTCTCCGTTGTTCACCATCTCTCTGTCCTCCACACCCATGGCTCCGACCCTCGCTCGGCAACTCCACTGCGCCTGCGCAACGTGCCCGCACCGCCGACCTCCTTCAAGGCCCCGGATGATCGCGCTCCGAATAGACCGTATTCCCGGACAGGAAGTACTGCGGGCGAGTGCGCTTCCGGGTCACAACATCAGCACAAGCGGGTGGTGAAATGAGAATATTCAATTGGAAACCGGATTTATGTCACAGAGTGGGTAGACACAAAATGCTGGTGTAAATCAGCGGGATCTTATAGCGGAGCAAGATAGGCTACTCCTGCTAAATACAATGGGCTGACGTGTAGTACGCTACGGAGGGGATCCTGGGCATTTTAGTAACCGGAGCCTACCTGACCCGACCCGACCCGACTCGCAGTGTAATCAATGAACAGTTTGTGTGTGTGATATAGGGTTAGATTCATCATTCTGTCAGTTCATACTTCTTGTCAAGAATAAAATTTGACTCTGGTAATTGTCTTTTTTAATATATTTTAAATCATTTATTTTTAAATGGCTCACAAGCAGTGTTTGAGTTGATTTTGTAGTAACCGGAACCGACCCGACTCGCAGGGTAATTGACATTGCGGGGGACGTTTTTGTGCGTGATGTTACATATGCTACATATTCATTGTAGCAGTCCCAACCTCCTGCACTACTTTGTATCAGGCACACTCACCACACACACACACACACACACTGTGATTAGGTATGTAAGCACTTTAGTATTACTACGCCACACAGACAAAGGAGCTGAATAAAGGAGTACAATAAGGCAACTGAAACAACCTGAATTGTGTCGTTTATTATCAGGATATCAAACACGAAGACACAACATGGTGGCAGCGGTGACTTTCGAGTAAAAAACCGCGCTATTGTGAATCGCTATTGGGAATTAGGAACAGCGGCTGCAGAGAAATTGATTTTTTTTTGTGCACCCGCCTAACAACACAAGATGGCGGCCTCCACAGCGGCTGTTGCCGCAGCAATGAACCTCCACCCTACGATGAACTGGGACGCCGATGACGTGGTGGAGGCGTTCAAGAAATTCAAACAAAAGAGCCAGCTGGCATTCAAAAGCTTCCTGAAAGGAACTACAGATGAAGAGAAGGTCAGTTATATTTTACTATGGCTCGGGGAGAAGGGTCTAGACATTTTTAACAGTTGGAGCTTAACAGAGCCCGACTGCAATAATCCGGGAATAGTCCTTGAAAGGTTTGCGAACCATATGGAGCCCAAATCAAACCACAGAATCCATCGGTATGAGTTCCAAGGGCTAAGACAAGACCCACAAGAAACAACCGACACTTTCCTGTCGAGACTAAGGAACGTGGCCAAGAAATGCAGATTTGGTGATGAAGATGACAGAATTGTCGACCAGCTAATATGGGGGTGCGCCCACCAAGAGGTCCAAAAGTCCCTAATAGGGAAAGACACCCTCAACCTAAAAGACGCCGTAGATGCTGCCAGAGCTTTCGAAGCCACAAGGAAACTCTGGAACAAATCGAAAAAAAAAACCTCACCAAAGCACCAGCCAGACTACAGAGACTATTACTGAGGCTACAGCACTACGACTACAACATCAGATACAAGCCAGGAAAAGACCTGCTGCTAGCTGACGCCCTATCCAGACTATCAACACATGACAAACAAGAGATGGAAGGGCTGAGCATAAAGATCCACCACATTGTGAGTGTGACAAGCGTGAAGCTGGAACAGATCAAAGAGGAAACAGCCAGAGATGAAGAACTCCAGCTCCTCACCCAAATGGTAATACAGGGGTGGCCAGAAAAGAGACAACAAGTTCACCCTCTCCTCCGCGAATACTGGACCATCCGTGATGATATTTCGGTAGAGAATGGAGTCCTGATGGCCGGATCACGAATCATCATACCCAAGTCCATGCAAAAAGAAATCCTCGAAAAGATCCACCAGGGACACTTAGGAATGGAAAAGTGCAGACTCCGTGCTAAATCCGCTGTGTACTGGATAGGCATGTACAAGGACATAGAAAAGCTGGTATCTACATGCCACATATGCCAAAAATACAGGAATTCACAACAGAAAGAGGAAATGACACCCAGTGATATCCCAAGCCGGCCATGGCAAACCATCGGAGCAGACCTGTTCACAGAGAACCAGCAATGGTATTTGATTATGGCCTGCTACTACTCCAAATTCCCATTTGTGAGAAACGTAAAGGATTTGAAAGCTAAAACAATTGTGTCAATTGTTAGAGGGTTGTTTGCAGAGCAAGGAATACCTGAGCAGATCGTATGTGACAATGGAACCCAATTCACATCTCGGGAATTCAGAGAGCTAGCCACCGAATACGGGTTCAAAATCACAACATCTTCACCACATTACCCAAAGGGCCATGGGTTTATTGAAAGGCAAGTACAGACAGCCAAGAAAACACTAATAAAATGCCGAGAGGCAAAGGAGGATCCAAACCTGGCACTTTTATCCTTACGGGCAACTCCACTAAAGGCTGACATGAAGTCTCCTGCAGAAATGCTAAATGGCAGGAAATACAAAACCACCCTGCCAAGCAAAATCCAACCCCCTATCGACCAAGAAGAAACAAGGGCAAAATTGGCAGCTGCCCAGGAGGAGGGGCTGAAACAATACAACAAAAATGCACAGTACTTGCCTGAACTATTTCAAGGCCAAAACGTACATGCTCAGGATCCAACAACAAAGAAATGGACCCCAGCACAAATCACCAGCAGGGCTGGAACCCCAAAATCATATATCATAGAGACAGAACCGGGCAGGCAGTTGAGACGAAACAGAATTCACATCCGCCCGACACCTGAAATGTCAACACCTGCAACTTCAAAGACAACACCAGCAACTCCTAGGACACCACCCACAGCAGCAGCAACACCTACCATTGATGACAACACATTCTCACAAACTGCTACCAGTGAGTCATATAGTCAACCAGCACCAACCAATGGCCACAAAACAACTCAACAAGTTACCAATACATCGAGTGCAACACTGCAGGCAACAACCAGATCTACTAGATCCAGGAGCAACATCTTACCCCCAGCGCGTTATCGCTAGCACTGGAAGGGACAAGTCACGCCAACACATGACTCTTGACTGGCTACGCACTACCTGAAAGAAAACAAGCTGCCATTATATATTTTGTTGTGTAGTATATTAGAAAGCAGAATGCCACGAATGTGGGCAGAATAATCCCACGGTATCTGCTACAGGATTGCCACCCTCGCTCTGGCAATCCTCTAGTGTCACTAATTTTTGTTCCTTTCTTTTGAGAAGGGGGGATGTTACATATGCTACATATTTTTGTTCCTTTCTTTTGAGAAGGGGGGATGTTACATATGCTACATATTCATTGTAGCAGTCCCAACCTCCTGCACTACTTTGTATCAGGCACACTCACACACACACACACACACTGTGATTAGGTATGTAAGCACTTTAGTATTACTACGCCACACAGACAAAGGAGCTGAATAAAGGAGTACAATAAGGCAACTGAAACAACCTGAATTGTGTCGTTTATTATCAGGATATCAAACACGAAGACACAACACGTGATATAGGGTTAGATTCATAATTCTGCTAGTTCATAATTCTGTTAATTCTTGTTAAAGAATAAAATGTTTATAAACACACATACATGAATGTGATATAAATGTATATAATCATATAACACACACAATTATATTTCTTCTGATCCAATGATGAACTTTATTTCAGACTAGACAAGGGACATTAAATAAGAAACATTGTAAACCTCCCCGCAACTTCACACAGTGGGTAGACACAAAATGCTGGTGTAAATCAGCGGGACTGGCAGCGTCTCTGGGGGAGAAAGAATGGGTGAAGTTTCGAGACGACACCCTTCTTCAGACTCAGGGGAGAAGTACACAGAGAGAAGGAAGTGTTAGGAAACGAGACATCAAAGAGGAATTGGCCAAGGAAAAAGTAAAATAGATCATGGTTAACTAGGAGAAAACGACAATGAAGTATACATATATAACATTTAATCAGGGGAACCATATAACCATATAACGATTACAGCACGGAAACAGGCCATCTCGGCCCTTCTAGTCCATGCCGAACACTTATTCTCCCCTAGTCCCATCTACCTGCGCTCAGACCATAACCCTCCATTCCTTTCCCGTCCATATAACTATCCAATTTATTTTTAAATGATAAAATCGAACCTGCCTCCACCACCTCCACTGGAAGCTCATTCCACACAGCTACCACTCTCTGAGTGAAGAAGTTCCCCCTCATGTTACCCCTAAACTTCTGTCCCTTAATTCTCAAGTCATGTCCTCTTGTTTGAATCTTTCCTACTCTCTACGGGAAAAGCTCTATCAAGTCCCCCCCTTAACCTTCTGCGCTCCAAAGAATAAAGACCTAACTTGATCAACCTTTCTCTGTAACTTAGTTGCTGAAACCCAGGCAACATTCTGGTAAATCTCCTCTGTACTCTCTCTATTTTGTTGACATCCTTCCTATAATTAGGCGACCAAAATTGTACACCATACTCCAGAATTGGCCTCATCAATGCCTTGTACAATTTTAACATTACATCCCAACTTCTGTACTCAGAACAGTCAGAATGGTTGGAGAACGAGGGAGAGAGGGAAGGGTTACTTGAAGTTAGAGAAATCAATATTCATAACTGCCCAAGTGAAATATGAGGTACTGTTCCTCCAATTTGCATTTGGCCTCACTCTGACAATGGAGGAGGCCCAGGACAGAAAGATCAGTGTGGGAAGGGGAGTTAAGTATTTGGCAACCGAGAGCACACTTAGGCCCAGGCGGACTGAGCAGAGGTCTGTCAGGAAAACGATCGCCCAGTCTACGTTTGGTCTCGCTGATGTCTAAGCGTCCATATCTGGAACAACAGATAGTACAGATGAGGTTGAAGTGAACCTGAATATGCTCTGAGAGACCGTATTCCCAGCCAGGAAGTACTGCAGGCGAGTGCGCTTCTGGGTCACAACACTTACACAAGTGGCTGGTGAAATGGAAACTAGATTTATATCACACCACTGTCTCCTTTTAAGGGAGTTGAGTCCCACAGCTAGGGGAAACAAATCTTATTCATCAATTTAAACAACTGCCAGCAGTTGTCTGTCTTTTCACCGTTTTATTTTATTTTTTTTTTTAGTTAGTTAAAGTGTTTTGTTTGGAGGTCTAGACTTTTTTGTTTGGGGGGGGGGGGGGGGGGGGAAACTGCCTTTCAGGGTCCCTACCTGGTCGGAGAGGCAGCTTTTCTCCGGGCTGCAGCTTCGACCCGTCCTCGCGGGCCTGGAGCGGCGTTTCCTGTCGCGGACCGCCCAGAACCTCGGCTTTGGCAGCGGCACAGCACTGGAGCGCTATCGTGGAGCGGGCGATGCCTTGCCTGGGTCGCCGCGCTGGAGCTCCGGTGAGCTGAGACCGCCGGAAACAACATCGCGGAGCTGCGGGACTGTGGAGCGGCCAGCTGCGGGCGGCGGCACCGAACTTTACACCGGGAGCCTGGGATCCCGCGACGAGATCGCCATTTGTGGAGCTCCATCTGGCGCGGCCTTGTTGGCTTTGGAGGCCGCGGCCTCCAGTACGGAGGCGGCCGTTCCAGGGTTCCCATGCCGCTGTGAGGACTCTCCCGACGCCAGGGCACCACCACCCGGCGAGAACGGCCAGGAACATCGGGCCTCCGTAGAGGCAACTGTGGAGGCCTCAATAGGCCCGACTATGGGTGAACTGGGGTTGGGGACTGGACTTTGTGCCTTCCCTCATGGTGGGAGCCATTGTGGGGGGATGTTCTTTGTGTTTAAGACTCTCATTGGTGTTATGTCTGTATTTCTTTTGTGTGCTGCAAAATGGCAAAAAGCATTTCACTTCATTACACCTCGGTGTATGTGAATGTGACTAATAAAAACATTTGAATACTTTGAAATCTATGCTTCTAGTTCATATGATAGGAGCAGAATTGGGCCATTCGGCCCATTGTCTACTATGCTATTTAAATATAGTGATTATCTTTCCCTCTCAACCCCATTCTCCTGCCTTTGCCCCACAACCCAACACCCTTACTAATCAAGAATCTGGCATTCTCTGCCTTAAAAATATCCATTGACTTGGCCTCCACAGCCTTCTGTGGCAAAGAATTCCACAAGCAGGAAGAAATTCAGACACCAAGTACACATCCTCCTATGCTCCAAGGAATAAAGTCCTAGCCTGTTCATCCTCGTATATCATCTCTGCACTCTTCCAGCTTGGCAACATCTTTCCGATAACGTGGTGGCCAATACAATGTTGCTTTTGTTCTTCTTGATAATAGAATTCAGGTGTTTGGGAGGTGCTGTCAGAGTAACCAGAACATAGAACGGCACACCATGTCTGCACGGCCAATAATGTCAAACTAACTAATCCCATCTGCCTGCACGTAGTCTGTATCTCGCTATTTCCTGCCTATTTACATGATTATCCAAATGCATCTACAGTAAACCCTCACTATAATGGACCTGGGGGGGGGGGGGGGGGGGGGGATTGGTGTGGTGTCTGTTATTGCCAGTTGTCCACTACAACCGAGTAAGGTATTATCATTGTATGAGTAGTAGAAACAGATGCTGGTTAATAAACCAAAGGACACAGTGTGCTGGATGAAACTAACAGGTCAGGCAGCATCTCTGAAGAACATGGGTAGGTAAAGTTTCAGTTCCGAAACTGGACCTAGAATCTAGGCGAGTTGACGGCCCCAAACCAGGGACCTAGAATCAATGGTAGCTGGAACGCAAGTTCAGCAGCAGGCCCTGCAAGTGGCAGGAAACTGTGGGTCAGCAAGGTGGCAGAAGCAATGGCCTGGTGGTGTCAATGGTGGCACGGCCCGCATGTTCCAGCAGCTGGAGACGCTAAAGTTGATGGTGAGTAGTAGGTCAGCAGCAGGCACAAAGCCTGTTGTGGCCATCTGTTAAAATTGATGTAGTGTACTTCTACCACTTCTCCTAGAAGCACATTCAAGACATCTATCACCCTATGTGTAAATTAATGGTTGGTTAGACTCGCTTATTGAAGGTGGTCATTGTCTGACAGTTTTGTGGCACAAATGTTAACTGGTGTTGGCATGGACTGCATCATTTGCTGAGACTAAACATGGAATTAAACATTGCAGTCATCAGGGAATACTCATCATCTAATCTAGAAGCAAAGTTTTTGATAATGCGGGTGAAGATTGTTGGGCCTAGGATATTGTCTTTAGGAATTCCTGCTGTGATTTTCCAAAAGGACTCTGGCAATCACAAATGTCTTCCTTTGAACAATGTATGATTCCAACAATTGGAGTACTTGCCCTTTGAAGCTCATTGATTTGAGTTGTGTCTGGGCGTCATAACATAATAAATCATTCTTTTCCTATTTCTTCCATCCAGAGATGCTGCTCGTCCCAACAAAAATTAAAACTTGGAATTGCTGATTAATTGCATCAACAACAGGTTCCATTGCTTAAAGAGTCATACAGCATGGAAACGGGCACTTCAGCCCAACTCATCTATGCCAATCATTTTGCTGACGATTGAAGTTGATGCAGCTAAATCTCCCTTCAGTATCTTTGTTCCAGAGAATTCAACTCAAGATTATCCAATCTGTCCTTAGAGCCAGCCCCAGCAAACTTCCCCAAACCCTATTCAGTGCAAATTGGATTAAGGATTCTCATCTAAAATTAATTTTGCCCATTTGCACCACTCTTGGAAATTGGTCTCTATTATAATTTTTGATTCTGATAGCACAAATATAAATTTCCATTGTTTATGAACAGTACCTAATTGGCTGTTAAATGCTCCAAGACCATCAGCTTTGTGCGAACTTTCGGAATAAAGTCCAAGCCTGCCCAACTTCTCCCTTTTGATCATGCAATGGTTGCTGCACCTTTTCCAGCTTAATATCATATTTCCAAAAGCAGAGTGATCAAAGCTGCACACAATAGTTCAAGTGCAACCTCACAAATATATTGTACAACTCCAAACAAAACTTCCAATTCCTATACTCAATTTGCCGACTGATGATGGCAAAGGTACCAAAAGCCGTATTCAACACTATCTACCTATGACACCATAAATACACATTTACAATGTATTAAAACATTAACAATTAAATAATTCCAATTGCTAGATAACTTTTTCAGACTACATTTTTTGCATTGCTTAAATTTAAGCAGATAAATACGATATTGCACTTGGTGAATGTTCAATACAGCCAATTTATAGTACCATGACCATCAGGTTACAGATTCTTATGCTGGAGGTGGGATTAGGTTAGCCATTTTTTTTTAAATCAACTGTTCACACTGGGCTGAATGTAATAGCTGATGATTTTGGATCATCGCAAAGCCAGTTTATAGCATTGAGTTTCTATAGTCATGTCTTTCCAGGATGAGATTACTATTCTTTCACTCCATGGCATAGCATTATTAGCTTGCATAACATCTAGCAGATGCAGGTGGAATCTGTTGCAATCACATCATCCATTCTGATTAAAGCACATTAAACTAAAGAAGGGTTTGGGCCTGAAACATTGCCTATTTCCTTCGCTTCATAGATGCTGCCTCACCCGCTGAGTTTCTCCAGCACTTTTGTCTACCTTGCACATTAAACACTTTAGCTGAGTGAGCTGTCTTCATACTCATATTCCTCGACATTATATAACCAGTCCAATCACTAATAGACTACTCCATGCATGTAAATTTACTATTTTGACATCTTAGTTTGACATGCTCTGAATGCAACTTGCATATAAAAGGTACAATAAAAATCATTCGCTAAAGATTATCACTTTACAATGTCAAAAGGATCTCTAAGATTGTCTTCACACATCCTAAATGTGCCGCTGCTGCTGCAAGCAACATTTTCATTGTACCTGCACCTCACTACCTGTGTATACATCTCAATAAACTGATCTGCCATACCGATGAAAGGAATGTTCTATTCTAATAAATATTATTGTGAGCTTAGCAAGTTAAAATTCACAATATTCATATTAACCAGTTTTGATAACACACTTTACGCAATTTGGACTTACTGGTCTTTCTCTCTCCCACCTCAGTACTATCTGTCATTGAATAGTTAAAGATACCTTTAAGCCTCAACTTGGAATGTTCAGAAATAAAGACAATAGATTTGAAGAGGAAACAGATTTATAAAAAACAATTACAACAGTAGATACATCTATGTACACATTTAAATGTTTTGAATCACCTATTATCCATTCATTTTTCTTTCAAATACATGAATATGGCTTCCTGTTCGGCCCTCTGGCACATGAGTGTGAAAAAATGTTGCTACTTTTATGTAGCTTTTGGTCCTTAGGAATGGTTCAATGTTCTTTGAAGACAAAGAAGCAAATAATGAGGTTAGATGATGCAAAAAACACAATAGACTCAACACTTTTTTAATCAACTTTACAATGATGTTAACAGGAATGTGTTCATAAATAAAAAGAAGCTACTCAATGCTTTGGTGGTCGTAAAGGTGGATTACTCCATAGAACTGGATGGGATTTATCCTAGACTGCTACAGGAGGCAAAATAAAGAGATTGCTGGGACGTTGTCTGTGATTTTTAAATTTAGTCACAAGTCAGATACCATAAGACCATTAACACATAGGAGCATAGTTTAGCCATTCAACGTCATATCTGTTCTGCCATTCAAACATGGCTGTTCTATTACTCGCTCTCAACCCCATTTTCCTGCCTTCTCTCCATAACTTTTGTTGCCCTTACCGATCAAGATGACAACCAGATGGCTGGAGGACAGCAAAGGTGGTCCCCATTTTCAAGAAAGTCAGCAGAAAAGCCTGGCAACGAGAGACCTGCAAGTCTAACATCAGTGGTAGGGAAGGTATGGGAAATATTTTGACGGAGAGCATTAGTGATCACTTGAAAAGACTGACTAATCAAAGACATTTTACATGGTTATATCATGGGCATATCCTGCATGACAAATTTGATTGAATTCCAACCGTTGAGTTCTAACCATTAATCTTTGGTTTCCCATTCCCCTACTACTATACTCTAATAGAAACACCAAACCAAATATTTTTCTAAATTTGAATAATCTGGCAGGATTCTACAATGTCAATTTAGAATATTATAGTACTTCATCTTTATTATTGGGAAATACTGCTCATTGGCAAGACATGTAATGATAAACTGGGCAACCCACATCCTCTATAACACTGGCCAATTCAAGACAGGGACAAAAACAAGTGTGTGCATACCTGTTCCAAGACATTGAAAATTACGAGATGAGTGGGAAGGGAGGCCTGAGCAGAAAATCTTATGTTCAGCCACGTAAGGGGCTCCTTGAAAAATAAGTCAGCTTCATCAATGTAGGTATTGTTTCCACTCAGGTCCGGAGGGCATTCCAGAAAGTGCATTTTTATTGGGCAATGAACGTAACTGGCGAAGCAAGAAAGAACAAATATTTAAACATCTAATCATGCACAAATTGGAAGGAGTATTACTTCTTTATCTGATTAGTGATGTAATGACTTTTCCCAGTTGTGAAAAATACTTAAAGACCCATTCCCACCCACACTCTATTCTTGCTGCTACCATTGGGAAGAAGGTACAGAAGCCTGAGAAAGGTTCAAGAACAGCTTCTTTAATCAACCATCAGGCTCTTGCACCACCTTGCATAACCCTTACCATGATAGTAAACCGAATAAGGGGTTGGCTATTTAGAACGAAAATGAGGGAAAACTTTTTCACCCAGAGTTGTGAATCTGTGGAATTATCTGCCTCAGAAGGCAGTGGAGGCCAATTCTCTGGATGCTTTCAAGAGAGAGTTAGATAGAGCTCTTAAAGATAGCAGAGTCAGGGGATATGGGGAGAAGGCAGGAACAGGGTACTGATTGTGGATGATCAGCCATGATCACAGTGAATGGCGGTGCTGGCTCGAAGGGCCGAACAGCCTACTCCTGCACCTATTGTCTATTTTTTTATTGACAATGGACTTTGTGTAAGGTTGCACCAGTTACTTCAACTCGCATTGTTCTGGTTTGGTTAACTTGTACAACCGGTAATTTATTGTATATTTATTTGTTGTGTTGTTGCATTCATGTGCCTGTAAAGCTGCAGCAAGTAAGAATTTCATTGTTCCAGTACCTGTACTAAAAACGCTCACCATTCTTAACTTGAATTTACATACTTAGCATACCTGTAGAATGGTGTTGAATGGCAAGGCATCAGAAAGAACAAAGATGGCTCTTCTTTCTCCAGCAGGTTGTCCGTGCAGAGTTTCTGAGCATATTGCATTACATCTAGTGTCCCACGCTGATGAATTAATCCAGTATATAGAACTAGGCACACGTTGGATAGAAACAGAAAACTGACTGCTCGTTTCTTCCAAATTTTTAAATTAGCGAGTGAATAGCCTGACACAAATTGGTGGGTTGGGTGTGGGGAGAAAAGGGAAAAGTAAACATTTAATACGTGTTAATGATTGTTTAAAAAATAAATAAATAAATCACATTTTCTTATAGAAAGAGGAGTAGAAAATATAAAGGCCCACCAAACATCCACACAGAGATCTTTATGGACAGCTTTTTGAAGTCAGCTATCAAGGCCAAGCATGCGGAATTGATCACATTATCAGGGCCATTATTTATTTAAATTGTTCATCCAATCTATACTTTTCAAAACCACATTCTATTTGTGGAAAACTTTTAAAGTTAATTGTTTTTATAAATGAACAGAAGTTACACAAGTGGTTATTTTCTCAAGGTAAAATTATCAACAGAATACATACCACAAAATACCATGCAGATGGGCATTGCCGGATAAATAAATCTGAATTCTTTATGGCTTATGAAGCTGTAATAAAGGACAGTTTTGTAACTGATAGGCATTCTGAATGGCAGGAAATAAAATAGCATGTGGATGAACTTAATAAGGCTGTATAACAGTGCATCAACAGTACATCTCCTGGTATATCATCTCCTATTAATCCCTCAAAAAATATCCTAGATATATTTGGGTTATTAACTACAGTTGGTGGCATTTTATGACCATATTTTCTATATTAAAACAGTGACTATATTCACAACCTGCATTTTTGGTACCAAACCTTTTTTTTAAATTTTTGTTGGTATCAAATCCTGTTTGGGATTCCCAAGGTCATGCAAGGCTTCTTAGTGGTGGATTACTCCAGTAAAAATCTGAAGTGGATGGTGAGAGATAAATGGTTTGTATAACTATGTTTAGGAACTATGTGGAATTCTCTGCCACAGAAGGAAGTGGAGGCCAATTCACTGGATATTTCAAGAGATTGTTATATTTTGCTCTTAGGGCTAACGGAATCAAGGGATTTGGAAGAAAGAAGGAACAGGGTACTGATTTTCGATGATCAGCCATGGCCTACTCCTGCACCTATTTTCTATGTTTCTTTAATGGTTCTGGTTTTAGTTGTCACTTAGTCACTTTTCTTTACACGTGGAGGTACGCACCTATATACAATAATTGTCCAAAGAACTGCAATTAATAAAATTCTGTTCTTCTTGGGCACCAAAAGACATCCATGAATGAAGAATGGCAGATGTGTTCCCATGATGACAGGAAATCCTTGAGTGAAGTACCAGTGCCAAGAATGAGAGCCATAGAATGATCCCAAGTTCTGAATTACATTGAACCTGAGGAAATTCCACTGAACGACAACCCACTGAAATGTGTGAGGGAATGAGACAGGGGGAGGGAGAAGAGGGGAAAATCAAAGATTTACAGGAATTAATTGTTAGTATTAGCATATTACATATAATGCTTACAGAATAATACAAGATATATACTAACAAGGAGGAATGAACTCAAATATCCAAGGTCACCCCACCCCAGTATATTTTCTACTCAAAATTGGTTAAATTAACATCTCAGTTTATATTTCTTGTCCTTTTTATTTCCGAATACAAGTTCATTCATCCCTTTAAGGCAAATCTAAGCAGGGGTGCATAGTTTTATTTTCACAGATGCAAATTAATATAGTTAGGATAAATAAATTAATGAGACAATGTACTATAATCCTCTCTCTATTTACCCAGTTTACTCACAGCCAGATTAAAGGCAGGAGTAAAGGAACCTATTTCTATAGCCTCGTTAAATCGTACCATTTCACCAAAAGACATTTCGCTTAAAAAAAACCAAGAATAATTTATTTAGCTGGAAATTAAAAAAAATATACAAGTTTATTAAAACAATACATTGCAGTGCATTAATTTTTTTCCAAAGGAGGTGCAGGTCATTAAAATTAAGAGACTGATTAGCTACTCAGGAACACCTCAAATTCCAACACAAATCTATTTTTTTCAAAAGCATGAAAAATGCCCACCTCACCATAAAATATTCGGTCAACGATCAGTGAAAACCCCAGTGACAAGCATCTGCAAAATGAACATAGTAACAATGGGAAAAAAAACATTTTGGGGGAAAATACATTTATTAGGCCAATCTTAAAACCAATGGCCACATTGGCCTGAAGTCCTCGACAGGCAGTGCATACTGTTTTTGTACATCACCGTACAAAATCATAACATGGGGTGCAACAGCAGAATTATATATGTCCTATAAACCATGGTAACCAGCTGCTGAGCGTTTCTGCAAAGTAATAGTATTTCTGGAAGATTGGTGACAGGGACCCGCCAACAAAACGTACACAATGTGCAATGGGAATAGTTCCCTTCACAAGATGTTTAACATTGTAAATATTCCACAGGGGAATCAGAAGTACTCTTCTATTTCTTAGGATTTCTGCTACCAGCAATGAGAAATAATTACATGTCCTAGGTAACCATCCTTCTGGACATTTGCAAGAGGATAAAAGACTTGGACCTGCATTGAGGAATTTGATTTTGTGTGTAAAAATCCAGACTTGTTTAGCTCTGTAACTAATGATTTCAGAGGTCACCTCTTAGGATAAGTCTAATTCAAAGCTGGGTAAGATTCCCGCAAAGAGTAGGCCATATAAGTGTGGGAGGCGGAATCCTAAGTACAACTGCAGAGTGAATAATTTCCATCAAATCAAAAATCTATATGTAGTAAGGAACTGCAGATGCTGGTTTATTCCGAAGATAGACACAAAATGCTGGAGTAATTCAGCGGGTCTGCACCCCCCACTCCACCCCCGTTGTCCAACGAGTTCTACTGTTCGCATCCTTATATCTCTCCCGGTAGCACATCTTCCCCAGCCAACAATAGGCGATTATGAACTCCACCGTTCCTGAGGTAATTGGTTACCAGCCCCAATTTGTTGTCCTTTTCTCACCTCCAGTTTCCCACACCACCCCTCAACCCCCACCTCTATCTTTCGTTCTGAAGAAGGGTTCTGACCCAAAACGTCACCTATTCCTTTTCTCCAGAGATGCTGCCTGACCCGCTGCATTACTCCAGCAATATGTTTCTGTCTTAAGTCAAAAATCAAATTTAGTTTGGAGATACAGCACGGAAACAAGTCCTTCGGACCACCAAGTCCACACTGACCATCGATCACCGGTTCACAGTAGTTCTTTGTTATCTCACTTTCTCATCCACTCCCTACACTGAAATAGTAAAGTGTTTCTTGTGCTGCTATTTAGAGACCAATTAACCAACAAACAAGCACATCTTTGCGGTGTGGGAGGAAACCCACACAGTCACAGGGAGAACATGCAAACTCCACATAGATAGCACCAAGGTCAGGATTGAACTCAGGTCTCAGGCAATGTGAGGCACCCGGCGCTACCTGTTGAGCCACTATGCAGCTGGTGGAACTTAATAGGTCAAGTTCCTGGACATTCCAGCAGAGGGTACAGTTCCTACATAGGAGTGACCCAAAGACAGGATTTGAAATAGTAAAGAGTTGCCTGGGCTGCTATTGTTACAGATCGTTCCTTGCTCCTCCATTGTCACTGGTACTTCTATCCAACAGCACAGGGTACCACCTTCTCCAGGATATTTAGGATGAGGCAATAAATGTATAACCATATCAGTGACACCTACATAAATAGATTAGAAAAAATATCTTCACTGAAGTATCACTTTGCATATCTGGGCTACACTCAATTAATTTCAGCTATACCAGAAATAATTCAGAGCCATGAACATTGGATAGTGAGGAAATTAAGTAGGGAAACAATTAGTGTGTCTCAAGTACACTGGAAATCAGTGAGACCATGTCAACTTTTCAACTCCCTTTACCTACATTAAAAAGAGACTGAAGAAGGGTTCTGACCTGAAACACACATATTCTTTTTTCCAGAGATGCTATCTGACTTGCTGAATTACTCCAACATTTTGTATCTATCTTATAACTCCCGTGACTTGTCCTTACAGGCTTTTTTAAATAATGGCATAACATTATTCCAGTCTACCAATACCTCATGCGTGACTAACAATTAGTTAATAACAATTTTATAAATATCTCTACCAAAAGTTAATCCTTCCATTCGAATCAAGCTTCTCCCATCATGAGATTTTACCATTGATCATTTCGTCAACAACTCTTGTAATGTTTATCCTTTTCATTTCCAGAATAAGCACTGATCTTATCACGAATGCACTTTTAATGTCTTAGCAGTGAAATCATTTTGTTTTGTTACAGTATTCAACAGCAAAAAAGACAGAATGGGCTCTTGTGTATAATGTGCCTCATAATGTGTCTCAAATCGTAGGTGTCCGAACGATATGAAGGGAACTCCTCCCTTCTCTTTACATACCCAGCTGGTAGACATTTGTACAAGAGCAGATCCAGTTTCTTCGCTTCTTGCCAGAAATGAGAAAACAACAGTGGCAGCCAAAGAATGACTGCAGTGGGACGCACAACAAATGCAAACGCAGTCAAAGCGAGATATTTCGAACTGTGAATAGAAAAATACAAAATCAGATGCAGGAGACTTACCCAAAGCAGCCTCAAAATTCTTTCACAAATATAAAAAGCATTACTTTAGCCTTATCCCATCTATCAGCATTCGATATTGCTTCCCTATTCAAATTTATTAAGGTCCCATCTTGCTAGATGAACTCCACTGTTCAATCATAATTTACAGATGGGGTAGCACAACGATTAAGCTGTGTAGAAAGGAACTGCAGATGCTGGTCTATACCGACGATGGACACAATGTGCTGGAGTAACTCAGTGTGTCAGGCAGCACCTCTGGCATTTAAACCAAAATTAGAATAATCGAACATTTTCCTGACCTGCTTCCAGTCTTTGTACCCTGAAGAGGGTAGTAATAAAATATAAAACTAGTTAGAACAGCTTCCATGCTATTTGTAATAGTTCGCGTACTGCAATACCATGTGAACCAGGAACACAGTTGAGAGAAGTACTAGAAGAAATAAACAAAACAAAAAATTAATATTCATCAAATTCACAGTCACTTTCTACACACCCAAATATTTTGTTTTTTCTTAAAATTGGCAAGACACCTATGGCAAGCTTTAAACATAATCTGCAAATATTACGAGTTGCCATCCATTCATCTGGTACATAAAAGTAACTTAAATCTGCAATGTTGTTAAATAGAATAAATTATTCAATGAAATCTGAAACCAGAAATGTTAATACCATAGTCATCTACCCCCTTTGATTTGATAGTGCATTGCAAAAATGTTGACGTATTCGTAATAATCCTGTTAAAGAAAGGGGTAAATGAAACAGCACTAGTGAATGCTCCTAAACAGTATGTCCCTCTTGAATAATTCATTGAAATGGCAATGAATTACAAATTCATACCCATTTCTATCTCACTTTTGGTTTGGTAATAGTTTTATTAGCGTTCATAGCACACAATCAGTTAGAATTTGCTTTAATTTTTCTAATACATGGTTCCAAAAGTTTGTCAGTTTGTCCAAAGAATAAGTGCCCTCACATTATAATTTGGTTGTTATGCCAAGAACCATAGATACAATCTACATCAGGGTAGCGGAGCAAGTAGTGGTTGTATATCATAGCTTCAGTCATTTTGGTTGCATCCTGACCTCCATTGTAGAAACAAGGAACTGCAGATGCTGGCTTATTTTAAAAAAGGCACAAAGGAGTAACTCAGCGGGTCAGGCAGTATCTCTGGAGAACACAGAGAGGTGACGTTTCGGGTCAGGATTCTTCTTCAGGCTTATTCTGGGGGCGAGCGGAGGGGAGTGGCAAAACAAAGTGTGGCAGGTAATAGATGAACAAAAGCAAGGTGAGGTTTTGATAGACAGATGGTTGGACAAAGGCCAGAGATGAAAAAAGGTGCAAGACAAAAGGATTGAAGAGATGTGAATTGTTATGTTGGAGAATACATTGTGTTGAAAAGGGAGGGAAGAAATAGGCTGTGAGCCCAGGTGGGGCAAAGGGGAGGGGTGAGGGAGGAAAAGGGGGGAGCATATTGTTAGATAATTCAATGTTCGTCGGGCTGCGAGACAGGATGATCGTCAGGCTGTGGCTATCCCCCAGCTGCCGGCTTGGCTCACCCGCCACAGAACCTGAAAACCAATCCTGGCCCCTGCTCGTCAACCAGAGAGTGCAGGGAGTGGCCATGGCGGAGATAACAAAGGGCCAGTAAGTGGGTCTTTGTGCGCCCTCAAGGTCAACTGCAGGAGGCGCCCCTGGGGCACAAAAGCTGAGGGTGGCTGGGCGAGGAGAGGGACAACAGTTCGCTGGACGATCAATATTGAGCCAACAGCTGGAGCCCCTGCTGCCAGGACAACAGGCCTTTATGGCTATCTGTAGCATGGACTTTGAAAATGGTGCAAAATCCTGCTGTCTCTTGCACACGGTCTCAATGGGCTATTTCTATCCACTTTGCATTTGATCTAGGATTGTGCTTCAGTAATAATTTACTGAAATTATTATTATTTACAGAGCCAGCATGGACCCGATGGGCCAAATGTCACTTTCTATGTCAGAAGGAAATACTGAGTCATCAAGTACTTTTTCCATAGAAATTCCTCTACGTTCAGCATTTTTGATTCTCACACACAAGCTGGATTCATCAGGATTTTTTTCTACATCAATAATAAGAAAATAAAAATATGCAAACAGCTTACCACCCACTTTGCAACCTCTTCATTTGCCTGTTTTTTTACTACGCAGTATAATGTTACATCTGCCAGTGCTGCCAGAAAAGACTGGGCCAGTCGAGGAACCCAGATCTGCAAAACACAATCCATGTTTACTGACAGTTTATACCAGAGGGCACATTTCTGATGCAAATTGTAATTTGTTTATTGTCGTGTGCACCGAGGTACAGTGAAAAGCTTTTGTTGCATGCTAACCAGTCAGCGGAAAGTCAATACATGATTACAAATGAGCCATCCACAGTGTGCAGATATATGAATCTTAATGAGTAGGAAGGAACTGCAGATGGTGGTTTACGCCAAAGATAGACACAAAATGATGTAGTAACTCAACTAGGCAGGCAGCATCTCAGGAAAGAAGGAATGAGTGACAATTCTGTTTTCTGTTCGACACCCTTCTTCAGACTGAGAGTCAGGGACTAGAGATATGGAATAGTAAGATGTGAAAACGCGAGATCAAAGGGGACGAAGCTCAAGGAAAATGAAAAATGGATCAAAGTCAGCTGATGGGGAAGGGGATACTTAATGAGGGTCACCCTACCCTGGTCTTATTTCTGCTCTCTCACACCATTCGTGCAAATAACTACATAGAAAGATGTGAAAACTGCACTGCTAGAAAATTGATACCAGGTACAAATGGGACCTTCTGCATATAGTTTGAATTATTTCAATCCTCGGTATCTTGCAGAGCATGGTCCAATTTAACCATATATAATAACCATATAACAATTACAGCACGGAAACAGGCCATCTCGACCCTTCTAGTCCGTGCCGAACACATAATCTCCCCTAGTCCCATATACCTGCGCTGAGACCATAACCCTCCATTCCCTTCCCATCCATATAACTATCCAATTTATTTTTAAATGATAAAAACGAACCTGCCTCCACCACCTTCACTGGAAACTCATTCCACACAGCTACCACTCTCTGAGTAAAGAAGTTCCCCCTCATGTTACCCCTAAACTTCAGTCCCTTAATTCTCATGTCATGTCCCCTTGTTTGAATCTTCCCTACTCTCAGTGGGAAAAGCTTTTCCACGTCAACTCTGTCTATCCCTCTCATCATTTTAAAAACCTCTATCAAGTCCCCCCTTAACCTTCTGCGCTCCAAAGAATAAAGCCCTAACTTGTTCAACCTTTCTCTGTACCTTAGTTGCTGAAACCCAGGCAACATTCTATTTTGTTGACATCCTTCCTATAATTAGGCGACCAATTTGTGCTTTAAAGATTTCAGTTAGATACATAGAAAATAGGTGCAGGAGTAGGCCATTCGGCACTTTGAGCCGGCACCGCCATTCATTGTGATCATGGCTAATCATCCACAATCAGTACCCCGTTTCTGCCTACTCCCCATATCCCTTGATTCCACTAGCCCTAAGAGCTCTATCTAACTCTCTTTTGAATGCATCCAGTGAATTGGCCTCCACTGCCTTCTGTGACAGAGAAATTCCACAAATTCACAACTCTCTAGGTGAAAAAGTTTTTCCTCATATCAGTTCTAAATGGTCTACCACTTATTCTTAAACTGTGGTCCCTGGTTCTGGGCTCCCCCAACCACGGGAACATTTTTCCTGCATCTACCCTGTCCAATCCCTTAATAATTTTATATGTTTCTATAAGATCCCCTCTCATCCTCCTAAATTCCAGTGAATACAAGCCCAGTCGTTCCATTCGTTCATCATATGACAGTCCCGCCATCCCGGGAATTCACCTTGTGAACTTATGCTGCGCAATACTCCAGGTGTGGTCTCACCAGGGCCCTGTACAACTGCAGAAGGATCTCTTTGCTTCTATACTCAAATCCTCTTGTTATGAAGGCCAACATACCTTATGTTAGCTTTCTTCACTGCCTACTATACCTGCATGCTTACTTTCCATGACTGATGTACAAGGACACACAGGTCTTGTTGCACTTCCCCTTTTCTTAATCTGACCCATTCAGATAATAATCTGCCTTCTTGTTCTTGCCACCAAATATTCATATTATACTACATCTACCATGCATTGCCCACTCACCCAACCTATCCAAGTCACCCTGCATCCTCTTCATAGCTTACACTGTCACCCAGCTTTGTGTCATCTGCAAATTTGCTAATGTTACTTTTAACTCCTTCATCTAAATCATTAATAAATATTGTAAATAGCTGCGGTCCCAGTACTGAGCCTTGCGGCACCCTACTAGTCACTACCTGCCATTCTGAAACGGACCCGTTAATTCCTACTCTTTGTTTCCTGTCTGCCAACCAATTTTTTATCCATGTCAATGCCCTACCACCAATACCATGTGCTCTAATTTTGCCCACTAATCTGCCGTGTGGGACCTTATCAAATGTTTTCTGAATGTCCAGATACACTACATCCACTGGCTCTCCCTTATTCATTTTACATTACATCCTCAAAAAATTCTAGAAGATTAGTCAAGCAAGATTTTCCCTTCGTAAATCCATGCTGACTTGTACCGATCCTGTTACCGCTATCCAAATACGCCACTATTACATCTTTATTAATTGACTCCAGCATCTTCTCCAGATGTCAGGCTAACTGGTCCATAATTCCCTGCTTTTTTCCACCTTCCTTTCTTAAAAAGTGGGATAACATTAGCTCCCCTCCAATTCTCAGGAACTGATCCAGTATCTATAGAACATTGGAAAATGATCACCAATGCATCCTCAATTTCTAGAGCCACCTCCTTGAGTACACCAGGATGTAGACCACCAGGCCCGAGAGATTTATCAGCCTTCAGTCTCTTCAGTCTACCTAACACCATTTCCTGACTAATGTGAATTTCCTTCAGTTCCTCCGTCACACTAGAACCCCTGTCCCCCAGTACATCTGGGAGATTGGTTCTGTCTTACTTAGTGAAGACAGAACCAAAGTATCTGTTCAACTCGTCTGCCATTTCCTTGTTCCCCATTATAAATTCACCTGTTTCTGTCTTCAAGGGAACCACATTTGTCTTAACTAATCTTTTCCTTCTCACATACCTAAAGAAGCTTTTACTATCCTCCTTTATATTCTTCGCTACCTTACCTTTGTACTCCTTCCTTGCTCCCCATATTGCCTTTTTAGTTACCCTCTGTTGTTCTTTAAAAGTGTCCCAATCCTCTGGCTGCCCGCTCATCTTTTCTGTTATACATCTTCTCTTTTAGTTTTATACTGTCCTTGACTTCCCTTATCACCCAAGATTGCCTCTTACTTCCCTTAGAATATTTCCTCCTCTTTGGAGTGAAATGATCTTGCAACTTCTGGATAATTCCCAGAAGTTCCTGCCATTGCTGTTCCACCATCATCCCTGCTAGGGTGCCTTTCCAGTCAACTTTGGCCAGCTCCTCCCTCATGCCTCCATAGTCCCCTTTGATCGACTGTAATACTGACACTTCTGATTTTACCTTCTCCCTCTCAAATTACAGATTAAAACTTATCATATTATGGTCACTACCTCCTAATGGTTCCTTTACCTTGAGTTCGCTTATCAAATCCGGTTCATTACACAACACCAAATCCAGAATTGCCTTCTCCCTGGTCAGCTCCAGTACAAACTGCTCTAAGGATCCATCTCGGAGCTCTCTGCAAACTCCCTTTCTTGGGGTCCAGTACATAACTAATTTTCCCGTCTACCGGCATATTGAAATCTCCCATAACCACCGTAGCATTACCTTTGCTACATGCCAATTTTAACTCCTGATGCAACTTGCATCCTCTATCCAGGCTATTGTTTGGGGGCTGTAGATAACTCCTATTGGAGTCTTTTTGCCCTTACAATTTCTCAGTTCTATCCACATTGACTACATCTTCTGATTCTATGTCACCCCTCGCAAAGGACTGAATTTCATTCCTTACCAACAGAGCTACCCCACCCCCTCTGCCCACCCGTCAGTCTTTTAGATAGGACCTATAACCCTGAATATTCAGTTCCCAGCTCCGATCCTCTTGCCGTCATGTCTCTGTAATTCCCGCAACATCAAAACTACCAATCTCTGAGCCCCAACCCTATCCACTTCATTTCTTATACTTCGCGCATTCATATCTAACACTTTTAATTTGGTATTCATCTCCCCTCTCACACCGGTTCCTATTTCACCTGACCTTACTCTCTTAACCCTTCTTGAACTTTCCATCCCATTAATTGGAGTGTCTTTCGTAGCTTTTACTGTACTCTCTTTCCCTTTAACTCCATCCTTATACTTCCCCTTTGACGCTCGGCCCCTCCCCCCACCGCTATTTAGTTTAAAATGTTCTAAATCTTAATGTCTCAAGCATGGCGGCAGACAGAAAAAAAAAATCAAACAATACCCTGACCACTGCACTTGTCTAAGCTTTGAAGCACAGTGTAAAGAGGAAAGTGGAAGGTGAAACAGAATGTTCAGGTTAAATGTCTTGCAATGGTGATGCTTTTAAATTAATGTTCAACTTATATCCATCCTTGATTTGTTTTAATGAGAATAATTAAGTGACAACTGGCAAAATAATGCAACTGGCAAAAGAACTAGAAGCAAAACAAAGGAACTGTATTTTCAAACTAAACCAATAATTTGTTGCGATCTGGAATGTGTTGCCTGACAGGGAGTGGAGAATGAATCAATGTCAATATTCAATGTGGATTTAATAATTTTCTGGAGAAAATAAATATTAATATAAGCAATGAACAAGAATAGGACTAATTGCATAATTTGGCAAAAGTACTGGGGCAGGCGGAATGGGCCCAATGGCTCCTCCGACACTGTGTCATTCACTACATTGATCCAATCAGGAGAAATACAGATAGGTCTCCAAATTGAATGATAGTTTTGCCAATAGGTTTCCCTGTATTCAATAATATAAATCTCATTTGAGATGTGTCTGATTAGTCAAAAGCAACTGTTTTATTCTTACCAGCAGTTGTACTGTATCCTTCTTGAATATTTGCAACAATTTATAGAAGCTTGCAAAAATCAATGGGTAGGTGTAGCCTCGGAGCTTTTCTTTCCATTCCCAGGTTAAATAACCATACTTGAGAAAGTTAAGAATATTATAAAAATAATGATATTGATCATCAAAACATGAGCACGACAAACATGAATTAAGAGCAGGAAAATTAGGGCACTCGACCCTTTAGGTTTTAAGGCAGCAGTAGATTGATATTTTTTTAAGCAAGGTGAAAGATTATCATAGTTCGATGGAAACGTGGAGCAAGGTTACTTTCATATCAGCCTTCATCTTTTTAAATGACCAAGCATGCATGAGGGGCCCTGCTCCTGATTTGTATGTTCCAATCTACAGAAAAATTGCTTTCACCAAAGAACTGAGGAATTTGGTGTACGTTTAAGAAGGAACTGCAGATGCTGGAAAATCTAAGGTAGACAAAAATGCTGGAGAAACTCAGCGGCTGAGGCAGCATCTATGGAGCGAAGGAAATATGGTTCAGTTTTTAATCTCACGTGATGATCATATAAGTAATGCACCTCGACAAGATGCAAAATATGTGCAAAATCCCTCGCGTTCAAACAATTGGCATATTTGTGATGAAGAACCAAAACTTTTTGTTTTCCATTATGCATTTAGTTAGTAAACCCAAAGGATATTTGAAGACCATGTTGTGAGCAACTTCGAGCGTCTGCCAGTACTCATCTGGAACAAAGCTAGTCTGGACCAAAAGGCAGTTCACAGACCTTAAAGCTACTGAGAATATAATTAAATAGGTGTTTGGACCAAATAATCCTGTTGTTAAAAAAAAGACAGAAAAAAGACAATTACAAAATATATAAAGCAGCAAAATAAATAAATCAATCCGTCCAGATGTGTTTATCCAATGGAAACAGATCTACTCCAGTCATTCCAGAGCTTGAATTATTTAAAGAGTGAATATCCCATTACAAGTATTCATTTAGGATACTGCTCATAACCCCACACTCCACGTGTAAATTACCCTTTTGGTTTGGGAGGGAACCTACTCTTTCCTCAGCTACTTTCTGGCAATGTTACTATTAACTGGAAAAACATCATTGTGACTAATTGGCTGACATTGAGCACACATGATGTAGGGGGTATAATCAGTATGTTCAAGGATGATAAAAATTGGCGGAGCTGTCAATAGTATTGAAGATTACAGGATGGTGACAATAAGTCAGTGAAATGGGCTGAAAAATGGCAGACAGAAGTTTAATCTGAATAAACACAACATTTTAGCACTAATGAGATTAGGACATACATCACGAATTGCAGGGCCCTCGGGAGTACTGAGGAACAGAGACCTTAGTGTGCATGTACAACAACTCTTGAAGTTGGATGTACATGTAGATAATGTGATTAAGGCATAAGGGTTAGTGGCTTTCATTAATCAGGGTACTTAATGCATAAACAGGTTTTGCTCCAACTCTATAAAATACTAGTCAGATCTCAGCTGGAGTACTACCTACTATCTGTAAAATGCCATAGTGCTGGAGAGAGCACCAGAGGAAATTCCACATGATTCTGCCTGAATGCATCATTTCAATTGCAAGGACATTCAAGACAGAATAATTTTGTTTTTTGGGCAGCGGACCACCTTAAGAAGAGAAGACATGAATGAGATATATACAATTATAAGGAGTATAGCTAGGGTAAACTGCAGAAACTCAGATCCATATCTGAGGCAGGCAAAACTAAAGTCTGTGTTAGGGTATGGGGATTGGGGTAAGAGATTTAGGGGGGATCTGAATGCTACTTTTTTTTTTAAACCTAGAGAGTGGCAAATACCTTGAATGCACTACCCTACAGTTGTGATGATAGCAGGGTCGCGACTGCATTTTAGAAGTGCTTAGGTAAGCACTTACATCGCCTAGGTTCAGTCGGCTCGCAGCCAAGTGCTAAAGGGATGCGATTAACACTGCAAGATGCCCAGTGGTCAGCCTGGAAGTGGTGGTCTATTTCAATGGTGTATCAGTAAGAACATCAGTAAGAACATTCCCCTTTTGGTTGTGAACAAAAAAACGAATAGAAATAAAATACATAAATAAAAACAGAAAACGTTGGAAGTGCACCACACGTCAGGTGCAATGTGGGAACAGAAGTAGTTATAATTTGCAGAGAGCTGCAGTGAAGTGAACACAGGATAATACACCGAACTATCTGCACAACCTGTACCTCGTCCCTGCTCAGAGTTGGAGCATTCTGCAGCATACAGCGTCGATTTTCTTTTTCTCAGTCTGACGGGCTCTGAAGCAGCGGACCGCCGGGCCCGAAAGAAACTGTTCCTGAGCTTCTCCATGCTGACTCCTGCTCTCCATTCAGCGCCTCTTCCCTCGGCTTCCGGACCCCGCCGCCGTCCTCTCCAGCGCGCAGGTGCTGGGCCCGGGGGAGGCGCCATCTCCGCTGTCGGCCGGGCGGCTCCTCCTGCTGGGCCGGGTAGGCGGCGCCCTCGGTCAGGGCCATGCAGCCCAAAGATCCTAAAGCAGAGCTCCGCTATAGGATCGTTGATGCAGGCCGCTCCTGAGCACGACAGTTCTCTCTCATCTGCTCTCTCGTCCCACTATAACCATTTCGAGCTGAATGAATTAAAACACATTTAAACGATTACAATCCCAAATAGGTTTGAGCTCCCTAGTCTTTACTCTAAAACAGAGGCTTCATAGGCAATGGACAGAACGCATTTGGTGTTTTGTGGATACTGGAGCGTTTATAAAGCTGTAAGCTCAGTCGACTCAGTCGAAATCGTCACCCATTCCTTCTCACTAGAGATGCTGCCTGGCCCACTGAGTTACTACAGCATGTTGTGTATCTTCGGTTTAAACCAGCATCTGCAGTTCCTCCCTGCACCAATATCTGAGGAAGGATGCGCTGGCGCTGGCGCTGGAGAGGGTCCAGAGACGGTTTACGAGAACGATGCAGAAATGACTGGGTCAACATGTAACATATGGTCTGTACTCGTTGGAGTTTAGATGAATGGGGGCGGGCGGGAGGGAAGTCATTGAAATGTACAGAATAGTGAAAGGCTTGGATAGAGTGGATGTAGATAGGATGTTTTCACTAGTTGGAGAGTCTAGGTCAAAACCTCACCATCAAATGATGTTGTTTTAGGAAGTACATGAGGAGGGATTTCTTTAGGCAGAGGTTGGTGAATTTGTGGAATTCTTTGCCACAAAAGTCTGTGGAGGCCAAGTCTGGATACTTTTAATAATAATAATAATAATAATCTTTATTTATATAGCACTTTTCAACAAAACCAGTATTTGAACCAAAGTGCTTTACAGAGATTGATTAAATTAATTGAACAGATCAAATGCCAATATATCCATACAAAACAAAAAAGAGAAAAAAGGCAGAAATAGATAAATTCTTGATTAGTACAGGCGTCAGAGGTTATGGGGAGAAGGCAGGAGAATGGGATTGAGAGGGAGAGATAGATCAGCCATGATTGGATGGGGGAATAGACTCGATGGGCCGAATGGCCTAATTCAGCTCCTATCACTCATGACCTTGTGAAAGACTACAAATCCCATGATGCTGCTTCTCGCCGCGCATGCGTAGATTCCTAATAGAGCGTAACTGGCCTGAACTGATTGGCTCCGCCTTGAGAAACGTCATTGAGCCCCTGAACCAATCAGAGTGGCGTTGGGCTGGGATGAGAGTGGGTTGAGAGCGGGGATCCCAGGACAGGAGAAGTCAGTGAGTAAGTCCTTACTCCCTCAAAAGCTTGATAAAATGCTTGTTTATGTGGCAAATGCAACTTTAATAACATATTCCTTGACCGAGTATTAGAAATTGCTAAAGCTTCCTCCCCCCCCGTTAAATGCAAGTGATTCACCCATACATATTTCATCTTAAAAATCTAAATTTTTAGATTTAGAGACAAAAAGCTACATCTGAAACAGTCTTTGAACGACGTATCTGTTAAGGGGGGATTGGAAATGTCCTTGTTTCGGAGAAAGTTAGTGAATGCAAACTTACTAGTTTTGTTAAAGTTTGTATTGTTTATTTTATGTGGGTCACAGATCTAACGTTGTACTTAAGCAGTCGCCGCGAAACATCGATCGGCCCCAGCAAACGTTTCAGACATTTCCTCCCCTGCACCCATTAACTTCACCAAGATCATACTTAAAACTCAGCTCACCATAATTTCGAGTTGCCTGTCCAAAGTCTATTGACCAAGTCCAGACACTTTGTCTGCACATGGTCAATAGTCATCTAAGAACGAACGTAGTCAAATTCGAGAATGTTGCGTTCGTACTATTGGATCGCTTCCCATAATGAACACACCAGAATACACGATATTCTCAAGTCACTAGTCCAGCCCATTAACCAATGCCACACCACCTAATTAATTGTTGGTGTATAAAGCAAAATATGTGACAAAACCTGACCATGGAAGTTCCGGAATTCAATCCCTAAGAAATATGGTCTACCTTAAACTAAAAGTTGCAAGCACTTGTTAGACGATCAAAGTCCCAGCTGTAATTGTGACGATAGTTGTCAAAACAAATTCTTGTAACTGCATTTGTTCACTTAACTTCTCCCGAAGCTCTGAAGCCCACAGAATGAATACACAACTTTAAGCAGATGTTCACGAGGATATATGCAAGGAGAAAAAAATGATTTACCTACCATCTCTCAGTCAGGACTTTATATAATAATATATGTACTCCGCCACATTTTTGCACTGCTGCAAACTTCATATCCACTTTCGCTGGAAGCTCATACTGCCATCCAGTCAAGCACGACGGTCACATCATCCAGTGTACACCACACTCGGGGTATGTCTGATATGGGATGTTGGTGAATGGGGAATTGCGATAGCTGTTACTAATGTCACACTTGGGTGAGTACTTGTGGACTGCCAAGTGATAGAAAACGTCTCTAGATTTCTACCTCTGTCTCCTTTGCTGCTTACTTGGTGGTAAGTTATGTGTCTGTCCTCCAGTTGTGTAGCAGTCTATCTTAAATCTGGTCATGCACTCCACTGAATACTTTGGGTCTCCTCCTGAACAATACAGGGAAGTAATTCAGCATGCCAGTGGTTTGCTCTGTTGCATTTCGTATGGTAATGGGGTTGTCAACTGTGTATGAATTGTATACCAGCGTTGTCATCATGTCATAGGTAAGTATCCCATGCTGGCTACTGGCTACCTTTTGAAATCCTATAATGCTCAGATGTAGCTTGTGCAGTGGACTACAATGGAAAGAGGGCAATACCAACCTCTCAAGTTCCATGAGTTGATTATTTATGGTCAACCACACGCTATATGTTCAGGAGTGTTTCTTTTGAGTGCCAGCACATAAATGGTGTACCGTGCCCACAATGCTACATCTGTGATCAGAGACATTCTGCTCCACAGCAAAACCAGTAATTCTGGCAAAATCATGAGCCACCTCTGTCAACTGAACTCTAGTAACAGTGAATGAAATGTAGTTCCTGTGAATCCTGTCCTCCCTTTCGCAAGAGAACAGCAAACTAAATGTTGCAAACACCACTCTCCTATTGACTTTTGCAATGGTGCAAAGTACCAAACTGTTGTATAATCGCAGAAATCACTAATAACAAATAAATTTAGCAACAACTAACCAGCGACTAGTTAATAATCCCTTCCAAAAATCCTGGTTGGTATCCTTTCTGCTGTGTTCATCTCAGAAGCTGGGAGGGTGCTATTCGATACACTGAAAGTACGATGACAGTAATGGCATAAATTCAGCCTGGCATTTGCTACTTTGTTGACTGAATGTAAGCAAATGCTTTTGTTAATATGCTTTCTATTGTGATTTGTCCACACAAATGTGCTGAGTGCCATCTAACCGTTTTGAAATACAAGGGTTTCTATTTCTTTCCTTGTTGTGCCTTTGCAGGTTTAACAGAATCTAAAAAAAAATAAAATGGGTTATCTCTGCATATAAATGCTCCTGTTTTATAACAGAAAGATTAGTTAATTGGACTGTAAAAAAGTAGGCTGGGTAACTGAAACGGGGGAAAAAAGCATTTGGGTTAGGGTGAATGGATGTTGTGGGTGGGATATGAACATGCCTATCTTACCTTGTGAGACTGAAAACCTGTCTCCAACCAATCTGAGAATCCAGCTAGAATCCATTTCCTAATTCAGGTGGGATGCTAACAATAACGTAAGTGGCACAGCCACCACATCATATTTTGTATTCTGCTAACCATATATTGTTGGAGATCATCTTGCATGCAATTTGATTTTATTTCTCCATGGTCTTTCTCGTTTTTTTTTAAACTTGATGTAGGTTTTAATCTACCTTGCCTATTAATGTCATCTGTGCCAATTGCCATGGCTGCTGAGGGAGAGACCACAACACTTGCAAAACTTCTGCAGCTGATTTTCCTGTCCACATTCTGGGGGATGCAGATATGGGTGACATTTATATCCGGTAGGTGTCTTTCCTCTTTGCTGCACCAATTCCTTTTGAGAATTGTGACTTGTTTCAGGTAGAGCCCCAACAATGGACAAAGTTTTGCTGGAATTAGCCAATAGTACTGTGGAAGACCTTCACAAGAGGGACTCCAGTAGTTTAAGAAAGCAGCTTGTCCTTCTCAGGGACTTTTTAAAAATTAATTTCAGAATCAGGGCTTTACTGACCAGACCACAATTTATTGCTCATGGCGAGCTATCCATGAAGATTCTTTGATTAGCTGCTTTTTCAAAAAATACTGCAATCATTCTGCTGAAGGTATTTCCACTGTGCTTTTGGGTAAGGATTTCCAGGATTTAGACCAATATCAAAAAAACAGCAACATAAGTGAGCAGGGTGAGTAACAGTGTCAGGATGTTGGTGTTCTTATTTATTGGCTGCCTTATTCAGCTTGGCGCAGGGTGCTGTCAAAATAGCCAAAGTGAATAATTGCAATATATTTTGTAGCCAGTATAGACTGCAAACCAACTTTCTCCAGCATCTTTGTCTATCTTTGATGTTCCCAGTATCTGCAGTTCTTTCTTACACACCACTGTATTCCAATCAATGTTTAGGGTTAATAGGGTAGCAATCAAGTGTATTGCTTTGATTTGAATGGTGCTGAGGTTATGAAGTGTTACACTAAGTCCTAGAGGAACATCTTGGTTCCTGGTTGATTTAATTAACTTTACTACTACTACCCTGCTCTCAATTCACTTGTACTATCTCTGACGCCTCTGTACCCTTTTCTGATCTCTCTATCTCCATCACAGGGAACAGGTTATCGATTAGCATCTACTACAAATCCACGGACATCCACAGTTCCTGCCTTCTCCTCATACCCTTTGACTCAGCTAGCCCTAAGAGCTAATTATCTAGACTACACCTCCTCACACCCTGCCTCTTGCAAAGACGCCATCCCGTACCCTCAATTTCTCTATCCCCACGTCTGCTCCCAAGATTAGACTTTTCATTCTAGTACGTCAGATATTCTTTTTTTTTTAGTAATAGTCCACTCCTTCCACCCCCCGCTGTCATAGATGGATCCCTCACATACATCACCTCAGTGTTCTGAAGTTCTGCTCTCACTCCCCCCAGATGGAACAAGGATAGTTCACCTGGTCTTCACCTTTCACCTCATCAGCTTCTGCATCCATCACATCATTACCTGCCAACTCCAACAATATCCCACCACCAGTCACATCTTCCCATCCACATCCCTTTCCGCCTTCCACACAGACCACCCCCTCCACATCTCCTTGGTTCACTAATTCATTTCCACCCAAACCACCCCTTCAGTTATTTATCCCAGCAACTGCAGGAGATGCAACATCTGTCCCTATAGCTTCTCCCCCACATCAATCCGGGGACCCGAGCAGTCCTTCAGAAGTTCACATGCACCTCCTCGAAGCTCATCTACTGCATTCTCAATGTTGCCTCCTTTACATCAGTGAGACTAAGCGTAGGGTCAGTGACTGCTTCACCGAACTCTTGTGCTTGGTCCACCAAGGCCTACCGGATCTCTCGGTTGCTAACTATTTAAAGTCCTCCTCCCATTCCCATACTGATCTTTCTGTCCTGGGCCTCCTCCATTGCTCGTGAAGCCACACGCAGCCTGGAGAAGCAACACCTCATATTCCACTTTGGTAACCTACAACCCAATGGCATGAGCATTAAATTCTCCAGCTAACCACTCCTCTCCCCTCCCCTGTGCCCCATTTTGACGTGCATCAATTTCTCCCCAACCCCCCCCCCCCCCCCCTACTCAACCAACATTCCTTCCTCTATTCACAACTTGCAATACCAATCCTCATCCTGCACCTTTTGTCTTTTCATCTCTGGCCTTTGTCAAATCATCTGCCTATAAAACCCCACCTCCTCCCCTTGCATTACCTATCACTTCCCAGGCTTTGTCCTGCCCCCTTCTCTTCCAGCTTTCCTCTCCCCCACTACAATCAGTCTGAAGGGTCCCGTCACGAAACACCATCTATCCATGTTCGCCAGAGATGCTTCTTGATTAGTATGGGTGTTAGATGTTATGGGGAGAAGGCAGGAGAATGGGGTTAAGAGGGGAAAGATAGATCGGCCATGATTGAATGGCGAAGTAGACTTGATGGGCCAAATTCTGCTCCTATCACTTATGAACGTATGCTGCCTGACCCGCCAAGGTACTTGATTTTTTTCAATGTAAGCATTGAAGGTTATTCATGGGTAATTGCATTTATCTTCTTCACTACCGCACTTACAATGAAAATAGCATAAGACATCATTTTTCTGACTAGTTGGTGATGATGGGTTGGGGCGGTGTGGTGATAGTGGGGGGATGGGGAGGTATGGCAGTGGGGGGCTGTAGGGTCTCCCTTTACTATTAGAAGCAACTGTCCATTTCTCCTCAGTTAATATCATTGTTCCATTCTGCAGGTTTTATCATGGGCAGCAATCTCACCAGACACACGTTTGGCTTCATCCAGAGCAAACTCTTTCCATCCTACTTTCACCTAGGGTGTGCCTGCGCATTCTTTAACTTAATCATCTTTGCGCTGCATCATCCCAGTGAACGGTTAAACGAAGAGGAGACATTTCAGGTACCATGCACAGTACTGATCAACTGCATAAGTGATTTGTAATGAATATGTAATGAATGCAAAGATGGGTAGCATTGGGAATGATGTCCATAGAAGTCTCTTTTCAATTGCTCATTCCATTTTTTTTCATTGTGAGTTTGAATCGTGCACAAGGTCTGTATGTAACTTCACGTTCTGCAACTTTGAACCAAATGCGAGTGGTGCAGGGGTGCAGCTCATTTTCCTTGCCTATGTGGTCAATCGACCGATTGACCAAATAGTGCCAGCACAACAACCTGGCTCTCAACATCAGTAAAACCAAGGAACTGATTGTGGACTTTGGAAGGGGAAGGATGAGGACCTACAATCCTGTTTATATCAATGGAACGATGGTGGAGAGGGTCAAAAACTTCAAGTTCCTGGGCATGCATATTTCCAAAGATCTTTCCTGGACCCAGCACACTGATGCAATTATAAAGAATGCACATCAGCGGCTCTACTTCCTGAGAAGATTATGGAGATTCGGCATGTCAAAGAGAATTCTCCTGAACTTCTACAGGTGCACAGTAGAGAGCATACTGACTGATTGCACCGTGGCCTGGTTCGGCAACTTGAACGTCCAGGAGCAGAGAAGACTGCAAAAAGGTGTGACCACTGCCCAGTCCATAACCGACTTTGACCTCCCCACCATCGAAGGGATCTATTGAAGTCACTGCTTCAAAAAGGCAGCCAACATCATCAAAGACCCACACCATCCTGGCCACACACTCATTTCACCATTGCTATCGGGAAGAAGATACAGAAGCCTGAAAACTGTAACATTCAGGTTCAGGAACAGCTTCTTCCCTTCAGCCATCAGGCTATTAAACACAACAAATAAGCTCTGAAATGCAACAGACTATCATTATTATTGCACTGTATTTGTTATTTATTGAGATTGAGTATGTGTGCATGTATATATACACACATTGAACTTTTTTTTCTTCTCCTGTTATGTACTATGTTTACATATTCTGTTGTGCTGCAGCAAGCAAGAATTCCATTGTCCTATCTGGGACATATGACAATAAAACAGTCTTGTCTCTGGAGTCCTGAGATGATCTCCATTACAGCCAATTGTTTTACTGCGGTTGAAATGCACTCTGGTATCTGATTTTATTTCAGACATTGAGTTGGGAAGTTCAAGTTCATATTAGAAGGTTTCTATTATATTTCTTGACTGGACACAAGCACTTATTTACTGTCAATTTCTGGAATGCCCACTTCTGTCCATTATTGGAGGGCGAGGGAAGTGTATGCAAGCCTGTCATTCTATCCAGAGCATCTTTAACACTCTCTTTTAAAACAAATAGTGGAGTGCTTTGTTATTATGTAGACTGCAGTAATCATGTTGAAGAATGTAAATTGTTAAATTATGTCTGCTCACTTGCAGATGCCTGTTATGGCACCTTATCTATGCATAACAAGCTATGCAGATATGTGTTATATTCTCAGTCTATTTTGAAGAGGATTTAATATCGTAAGTAGTAGTTGTTAGGGGGCTTTTTTTGTGGTCAAATATGCAATGTTATCCATCTGTGAGATGTCTGTGCTCTTTGTAACCCACAATAGATATTACCCTTCATTAAATTGACAGCAGAGTAGGAATCGACTTTAGTCAGAGGTACTGATTCATACTGTTTATGCCATTTTTTTTACAGATTGTAATTTTGTTCATTTGTGTGGCTTTTGCTGCACTCAACGCTCAATGGTTTGGGCAGATAACCTCTGAAATCATGGCCGACATGCATCTGATTGAAAAGAGTTGTGGGCTTGGTCAGGACATCGGAATATCAACCAACAGAGAGGCCTACAACCAGCTGAAAGAGAGCAACCCCAAATACAAGGCGTTTTCTAACCAACTTGCACTGTATCACAATGTCTCCTCTTCATGTAATCTGTGTTGTCTTATTTGTAATGGGATAAGTTTGTACTACATGGCAGCCAATTTATCCAGATTATAAAAATGGTAAGAGTAAAATACCCAAAGGAATGGTGGCACATATGGAGAAGTTTTATTTTTAAACCTGAACTTGAAATGTAAATCACTGCCTTGTTGACTGGGGGACAGCAAACCAAATGGATCTCTCCACCATTATTGTTTTAAGTATCAACAGCACAACTACAGCATGTAAATAAAGAAGTGAATCCAAAATCTTTGAACTCAGAATATTTTATTGCATTACTTAGGCCAGCTGGGATCATTGAGGTAGTTCTTCTGGCCAGCTCTGTCTTTGTTGCTTGCCAGGGTAATGTGTCATGATGGGTATGCATGGGGTCTTTCATTCCCTTCCCCACAATTTAGAAACATAGAAAATAGGTGCAGGAGTAGGCCATTCGGCCCTTCGAGCCTGCACTGCCATTCAATATGATCATGGCTGATCATCCAACTCAGTATTCTGTACCTGCCTTCTCTCCATACCCCCTGATCCCTTTAGCCACAAGGGCCACATCTAACTCCCTCTTAAATATAGCCAATGAACTGGCCTCAACTACCTTCTGTGGCAGAGTTTAATGGCAGTAAGCAAACAGTGATAAATCCATCTGGGCCTCGGCAGAGTGTGGACATATTTATTGTCATATGCGCAGGTGCCTTAAAATTCCCATCACTGCACCAGGACATTACCATAAAGTGTTGTAATTTTGTCAGTGTATGCTGATGACTGAGATGTATAACTTCTGAACTGTTCTAATATGAAGTTCAGTATCAACCTGAATCGTTAACATGTGTAGGAAGCAACTGCAGATGCTGGCTTATACCAAAGATAGATACAAAATTCTGGAGTAACTCATTTGGTCTCTGGAGAAAAGGGATAGGTGACGTTTTGGGTCAGAACCCTTCTTCAGTATCCTTCTCCTAATTGGTTAACATGGTGATTTTCTCTCTAGCTAATGTTTGACCTCATGCCTATTTCCATCTGCAGTATGTTATTTTTGTAATCAAATAATGGTAATTTAAGGTTGATTAAAAAAAAAACACAAAGATTTTATGCCCCTTGGCAGTACTGGTGACGAAGAAATGTATTTCTCTTCCTCACTCCCATCCCAAAAGAGGGCAGTGCATGTTTTTCCACACCATGGGAAGAGAAGGGGGAAGGGTATGGTAGGCAAAATAAATATCTCTCATAGGCTGAGGCCACAGTAGATACGATGATGAACTATAGAGATTGCCTGGTTCAGGGACAGCGAGTGAATATACAAACAAATGAGAGTAAAAATCTAAAATGCAGGGCTGGGCATCATGCCGACATCCTGTGTTGATGTAATCAAAAAACGGAGCCATGTCATAGATGGATGACTTGCAACAGGAGTGGAACAGACAGAACACATTGGCTTTCATCATAGAATTTTAAATTCATTGCATTTAGCATGATTATACCCAGATGGAAGAAAGAGGTACTGCTCCTCAAAAATGTATTAGGCATTGTGTAAACGCATTTCCAACTTTCTCAGTCACACGGTACAGACACAAATCCTTCGTCCCAATCCATCCATGCTGACTAAGATGCCTCATCTAAGCTAGTCCTATTTGCCTGCATTTGGCCCCTACCCCTCTAGACCTTTCCTATACGTGTACCTGCCCAAGTTTCTTTTACCCTTTTGGGTTCATGTTTCAGCTACAGCCAGTGTACATCCCACAGATTTAATGCTCGTTTTCTTCTCTGCAACTGAACCAATTAATTTCTCAACAACAGTGCAAACATGAGAATTGCTTTGGTAATTTCATTCAGACATCTCCATTGTTCTGTTCATCCCTCTCCAGCCTCTAAGTTGCTTTCTCACTTTTGCTGTTATGATCTCAAAGTTAAATTCTCACTCACCTCATATGCTGGCTGACCTCAGTAGCTCCAGCCATCTTACTTCAGGTTTCCAGTATCTACACTATGATTTCCAAGTTATTGTTGAGAGAAATGTCCATGGTGCTTGTCATAGAATCAGCTGGATATTAAAAGGCTCAACACCTTATAACTTAAAACCAACATTTACAACATTTTTAGAATGATAAAAGATAGCATTGGAGTTGCAGTCAGATCCTTTCCCCAACACTCTCCTGCCCTCTTGCCCACAACAACAACAAAAAAAGTCATTTTTGTTCAGCTTCCAGAAGTCAGTTACTGGTATTGATTGGATTCAAATACAAATATAGACATTTTAATTTTCTTGAAGATTTTTTCCTGATAAAAATTCTTTACAGAACGATGAACCTCTGACCAGAATTATGATTCTTGGATTGCCAGCCTTCACAACGTATCTAGAGACAAAGATTCAGAGAAGTTTGGAACAGAAGAATCAACATTTAAAGCACAAAGTCTTAGCAGATATTTGCACCTGTGGTATTTTGAGTGCCATAGAAGACATTGGTAAATATGGTAAATATACAATCCAGCTCAGGTTTGACTGGGGAGTATGCCGCTCAGACATTTTGTGTACTACCATCCATTTAGCTTGAATAATCCCTACAGTTCAGAATGGTGTTCATGAAATTTTAGAGCAAAATTCAAAGCAGTCCAAAGTCCAATGCCTAAAGACTGCTTTTAATAACTAATGTCTAATAGATTAAAACGATAAGTCTGATAGGCCACACAACTGCCTAACTTTCATAAATTTGTAACGCTCCCCGCTAGAAAAGTCACTCCTGACTTGCACAAGAGTTACGTCCCGTGTTTAAGTCAGATGTTGCGCAAGTCGGAGACGGAAAAGCTACTGCGCACGGGTTAATTTTACTATTCGACACGGAGGCCATGTGGGTGCATCCACAAAAACAGCTGACTGGCTAGCGGAAGTGGCCACATGCGGGAGCAGTAGCGCACTGCTACCAAGACTACCGGCACGAGCAACTTAACCATATAACAATTACAGCACGGAAACAGGCCATCTCGGCCCTACAAGTCCGTGCCGAACAACTTTTTTTACCTTAGTCCCACCTGCCTGCACTCATACCATAACCCTCCATTCCTTTCTCATCCATATGCCTATCCAATTTATTTTTAAATGATACTAACGAACCTGCCTCCACCACTTCCACTGGAAGCTCATTCCACACCGCTACCACTCTCTGAGTAAAGAGGTTCCCCCTCATGTTACCCCTAAACTTCTGTCCCTTAATTCTGAAGTCATGTCCTTTTGTTTGAATCTTCCCTATTCTCAAAGGGAAAAGCCTGTCCACTTGGAAATAAAGAATCGCTTACGCGACTGAGTTAACATAAATTGCTTACTACCCAAGATGGGGAGTGCCTATATTCAATTACTTTAAAGGTGGCACAAGGATACTTCATACAAAATATTACCAACAAAAGATGCAGCATGAATTGAAGGCAGGTATCTGGCTAGAAGGTACGTTCTGCTCACCTGGGGTGACTCAACACCTGCCGCAGGGAACACACTGGGTCCACCAGGAAAAGATCCCCCATCTGCTCATCTTCAAAGTACAGCTGTGGCCACAAATATTCCAAGTACCACATTAATAAAGTAGCTTCAGTTATATTTCAATATTACCAAAGACATTTAAGATAATTTGCGCATTCCTTGATTATTACAACAATGAATTTGTTTACAGATTTTGCAACAGATAAAGCGTTCCTTCCTGCATCTTACAATGGTCTACCTACAAGCACTTGTATGCCCGATTGTCTTGCTGTTCAATAACTTTTGGCACTTGTTGAACTGATTTCTGTGTAACAGGATCATTACTATTGGATTTTGATATATAAAGACTATTGTGTGTGAAAATATTCAGCATGTAGTTAGCTGTCCAAATAAACACGTACTACAGGTTTTGTTCTTATTCTCCGTCAAACTCATTCCTATAATAAAACCAACAGTAAATGAAAACCACACAAGAATAAAAACCTAAAAGGAATGGTTACAAATGCATGTTCTGAGGCAGTATTCACAGAGATATGAATTAATTAATTTTGCCTCTTCAACCGTAATCATTTATATTTCCTATTCTAGACTGCTTTTTTTTTTAAGCACACAATGATTTCAAACAGATATTATGACAATACGTGTCTAGAACCGATTTTCCAGCAACTGGTGGTCCGGCATCTCCTTTAATCCGGACAAAATTACGAGAGCATACTTCCCCCAAGAATTTTCAGGTCCCCCCAAAAATGTGGACCCTAGGCAAAGTGAGACGGCTGATCTCGACCTCATCGGGACCTCCGTCTGATCAGCGGGTCGAAATTGCCACCTGCAGCCGGGTGTCTGGAATTCCTGCCCAGCTAAAGTTGGCAGATCCGTTCCCTTGGCTGAGGCTAACTTTGCGGGCAGATACCTCAGCTGCCTAGGCAGACAGTTCCGGTACCGTTAGTCTCCTCTCGGAAGCCGTGACCCCAGTTATCCGGCAAAACAGATCATCTAGAAAAGCTCTAGTACCAAGGATGGCAGAAAATCACTGGTAGACCTGTACTGGGAGCTCCACAGGGGACCAGAATGTATTTAATTATAGGTGTTTATGAAATGGATTGCAGTTCATCTAAAATAAAAGGGTCTCCTTCCTAAATTCAGCATTATATTTAAAAATATATAGATTAAAAGCTATCCAAACAAGAAAATCAAAAGTCCAAATTAGCTTTTTTTTTAAAAATATGGTCACAATCTACTTAGAACGTTTTTTACTCTCTTATCTGGACAATGTAATTTAAGTCATACCTCCAAATTGGCTGGCTTATATTTTTTTTCTGTATCCCATGGGGGTAATTGCTCACCAAACATTTCTGATAAATGATCAATAAACCTGAAATGGAAACAGCCAATGTTAGTTCTGCATAAAGCATAAAAATTCACCCTCTAACATGTCATAAAAATACATTTATGTCCACATAGAAGGTGCTCAATGACATGATTAGTCAGTACACACCAAGTCCACGCATACCAGCGGTCCCTGCACTCTAGCACTATTCTATGCACAATAGGGACACTTTACAATTTTACCAAGCCAATTAGCCTACACATCTGTACGTCTTTAGAGTGTTGGAGAGAACCAGAGCACCTGGACAAAACCCACAAAGGTCACTGGGAGAATGTACAAACTCATACAGAAGCACCTGTAGTCAGGATCAAAACCAGGTCTCTGGCGCTGCGCCATCGTGGCGCCCGTGTAGGAAGCAAATGCAGATGTTGGTTTCTACCGAAGATAGACACAAAATTTGAGTAACTCAATGGATTTCTGGAGAAAGCAATAGGTGACGTTTTGGGTCGGAACCCTTCTTCTGAATTGTTGACATGGTGCTTTTCTCTCGAGCTATTGTTTGACCTGGAGTCTAATTCCAGCATCTGCAGTTTGTTACTTTCGTAATAGAATAATGGTAGTTTTCTATTTATTCTAGGTCAGCAGAAAAAAAGACAAAGATTTCATTCCACTTGGCAGTACTAGGGAAGAAGAAGACATGTCATGTATATTTAAGAGGGAGTTAGATGTGGCCCTTGTGGCTAAGGGGGTCAGGGGGTATGGAGAGAAGGCAGGTACGGGATACTGAGTTGGATGATCAGCCATGATCATATTGAATGGCGGTGTAGGCTCGAAGGTGCCGAATGGCCTACTCCTGCACCTAATTTCTATGTTTCCCTACCTCCATCCCAAAGAGGCCAGTGAAGTTTCACCCCACTCCAAGGGAGCAAAAGGGGGAGGGGTCATCGATGGGGGAGGGGGGGGGGGATGTTAGACAAAATAAATCTTTCATAGGCTGAGGTCACAGTAGATACGATGATGAATATCAGAGATTGCCTGGTTCAAGGACAGAGAGTGAGAATAAAAGGAAATTAGTTTTAAAATCTAAAATGCGGGCCTGGAAGTCATGCCCATATCCTGTGATAATGCGAGCAAAAAAGGGAGCCATGTCATCGATGGATAACTTGCAGCAGTAGTGGTCTGTTCTGGTACAGATAGAATACTTTCTAAAGTTATAGAATTTGAAATTAATTCCATTTAGCAAGAATATACCCAGATGGAAGAACAGGTACTGCTCCTCCAATAGGCATTGGGCATTGTGTAAATGCATTTCCAGCGTTCTCAGGTTCATACGGTACGGAAACAGACTCTTCGGCACAATCCATCCATGATGCCCACCTAAAATAATCACATCTTCTCGCATTTGGCCCATATCCCTTTAAATATTTCCTATCCGTGGACGTCTCTTTAAAGTACTTTTACTGTAACTGCCTCAACTACTTATTCTGGCAGCTCATTCCATATACCCATCACCCTCAGTGAAAAAGTTGCTCTGAGGTTCGCATTAAACCTTACCGCTCTCACCTTAAACCTGTCCTCTGGTTCTTAATCCTACTACTCGGAGCAAAATATTGTGCATTCACCCTATCTATTCCCCGCATGATTTTATACACCTCTATAAGATCCCTCTCATCCTTCTGCGCTCCAAGGAATAAAGTCCTAGTCTGCCCAACCTCTCCCAATAGCTCAGGCTCTCAAGTCCTGGCAACATCCTTGTAAATTGTCTCTGCATTCTTTAGCTTAATGACATCCTTCCAATAGCAGGCTGAATACAGTGCTCCTCAATACATCTCCATTTAACTGTTAGTTCACGTTGTTTCAAATATATTTGTTGCAAAGTAGTCTGATACCAATTCAGAGCATAAAATAAGAATAAAGATAGCAAGATACCAGTAGTTGCAGGTTATCAATAACTTCCCAGGATATATTACCTCCAATGTAGCAAAACACCCTAAGTTGTGTAATAGAGATGTTAGTGAAGATTAAAATTAACTAAATAATGCAAGGAGCATTAGGGCACATCAACGTTTGCTCAGTGGTAGATTTTAAGTAGAACCTTACAAAAAGGTGGGGTGTAAAGCAGATGCTTTTGGAGAACATTCTAGAGCTTAAAGACATGCCAGGTGAAGGGACATTACTGTTGGAGCAAATAAAACCAGATTTCAGCAGCAGCCAAAATTTAGCAGAATGCCAACAATCCTATAGCATTAGTGATCTGGGGAAATTCGGACAATGAGGAGTAGTTAGCTACAGGAGCATCTGAAAGTGATTTTTTAAATTCTGGAGATGCTATTTAAATGGGAACTACGGTGTCTCAGCAAACATACAGGTGGTTGAAGGGTGCCAGCTCAAGAACAGCAGAATCTCGATACCACATGCACCAACGCGATCAATAACGAGAAAACTTAATTTCAAGTTGTTGCTCATTTATCCGAGAACATTTTAAAAAAAAAATCAACATAGCAATAAAGTATAAGCCAACAGGAATATTTGACTATACTGAATCATTTTCTCCCTCTCAATCATACTTAGACAAGAGATAATTTTGAATCCTATTATCAAAAAGACAATGGCATCAATTAAAAAAAAAAAAAATCAAAATTAATCTTACGCTTAATAAATACTTACTGGGTATCTTCGTGAAAGGCTGAGATGAAGTCCATTTGTTCATGCTCAGGATATAGGAACAATACAGGCCAATGCAAGCTGCCATTTTCATCCAGGTGTACTACATGACTTTCAGCATTCACTCCATTAAACAATGTCCTTACTATGTTATTGTCCTTCTTTCCATCATTTTCATCATCAGAGCTTTGACTGGACAGCTCTGGAGGCTCAAATAATTTGATCTTTCTTTCCTAAAGGACCATAAAGAAATCAACTGAAGCACAAAAAAATATAGAAAATGCACGAACATGCCACTATCTCCACGTATCAACATTAGAGGCTATGGTATTAACTAGACTATACCAAGAACTTGGGACTGGGAAGCACTCGGCAATCCACTTTGAAGAGGCACACAGTACTTTCTTTAATTGAGTGTGATAAATGATTCCACAATATCCAACTCAAGATTTTAGTTTAAATTAAAAGTAATTTATTTATTTATTTAATCAGTCACCACACACCATTGCCAATTCAAAGGATCGGATACCTGAATTGTGTGAAACTTGCATTTAATTTCAAACATGCCATTCTTCCTACCCCTCCACCCACAACCCTCTCCCACCACTTTCCCTACCTGGATGGCTTTCAGTAATGCCTCTGCTTGCACCCTTTGCTTCTTATCACTCAATGTTGCCTTCCTTCGATTACGCTCTTCAACCCGCTATCAAAAAGAATATAGAGTGATTCAACAACAGAAGCCATAAACAGTCAGGAACTCATCTGTCCACTGGGTTTAACATCAATTCAAAATTGTGGTTTAAAGTCATCTGGTCTTGGCCCTGCTGTGGAGATTTTTTGTATATTGGGCATTTGAGAGTCTGCATACGTTGCCACAAGCATTCTTACACTATAAAGACATGTTAGAACTTTACCAGTTTCATCAGCAAGCACTTTCCATATCGGCAAGCTCTTTGCTGCCCTGGAGAAGCACACCGACCATCTCTGGTAACCATAGAGTAATGTACGATACGGTGACTACATCTCCTGCATTCGGAGCCACTCGATAACAGTCTCTCTTAGAGTCACTTTATAACACACAACCCCCTCCCCAGGTACGTTCCCCTGCAACACCTGTCCTGTAACCTCTCCCCTCGACTCAATCCGAGGACCCCAACAGTATTTTCAGGTGAGCCAAAGGTTCACTTGCACCTCCTCCAACCTCATCTATTGTATCCGTTGTTCCAGGTGTAAACTCCTATACATCGGCGAGACCAATCTCAGGCTCGGCGATCGTTTCGATGAACACCTCCGCTCAGTCCGCCTTAACCTACCAGATCTCCCGGTTGCTCAGCACTCCCTCTCCAATTCCCAATCGGACCTTTCTGTTCTGGGCCTCCTCCATTGTCAGAGAGAGGCCCAGTGCAAATTGGAGGAACAGCACCTCATATTTCGCTTCGGCAGCTAACAACCCAGCAGTGTGAACGTTGACTTCTCCAACTTCAACTAGCCCTTGCTTTCCTTCACTCTCCATTCCCTCCCCCTTTCTCCCACCAGTCTTACTGTCTCCGACTACATTCTATCTCTGTCCTGCCCACTGCCCTGACATCAGTCTGAAGAAAGGTCTCGACCCAAAACATCACCCATTCCTTCTCTCCAGAGAAGCTGCCTGTCCCGCAGAGGTACTCCAGCAGTTTGTGTCTACCTACAATTTAAAGCAGCATCTGCAGTTCTTTCCTACAAATAACTATACCTTCTGCTTATCAGTTTTGGCTCTCAGTTCAAGGAGTTGTTTTTCTTTTGGTTCAATCTGGAGGCCCTCATCACACCATGATACTGCACTGCTGGAATCCTTCAGTTCAATGTGGCACAGGACACCTGTCAACATCACAAGCTAAATTTAAGATACCAGAGCAAATGCCAAAGAAGAAACAATTATGCAAAAAAAATATATTCATCAATTTAAGAAATCACAGTGAAACATTACGAAATCAAAGAAAGTTCCTTAATTATTGTTCCTTTTGTAATTATCAATGTGCAACTATCAGCTATTGACCAGAATAAATAGTTCTGGAGCAAGTAGCGATTCTTAGAATTGTTCTATTAAAACAATGAACAACAAAAAGATTGGGAATGGGTGGAACTCAATCAGCAAGCACAGCTCTGAATGATTTTGTATAGCACTGGTGTATCTAAATATTAATGACGAAAGCCTCAATTCACTTTTTGGCTATAACTTTCTGCAGAAACAAATAGGAGGGGTGCGATTAAAATAGAGAGGGAGCAGGAAAGACTCACACATAAAATTGTTGCCTGGATTGGATGGTTTTAGTTAGAGAGAGATTGGATTGGCTGGGTTTGTTTCTCCTGGAGTGAAGCCAGTTGAGTGATGACTTTTCAGAGGTTTATAAAATGACAAAGGGCAGAGACAGACAAATTATTAATGAGTATTTAAGGACAATACTCGAGTTATATTGTGCTATTGTGGAATTTGTGTTCCTTCTTCTGGTTCTCTGCTTATGGAGTTCCAAATGTCTTTTCTGTTTCTCAAGAATAAAAAAACCCCGGGAATAGGTTCCCATTAATAAAGACTAAACGGGAGGAAGGACACGAACACAAAAGCTGTTTTGGAGACAGTGCATTTGCAGCTCCTACCTCTGATTATTGCTTTCAGATGATTTGGTTTCAATTTTCGAGCTGCAATCACATCATTTAATGCTGATCGATTATTACCTAGAGACAGAATATCAAATCCAATAGTTAGCACACTCATTTTACTTTTGCATTCTTCACATTTTCTATCCTTAACAATTACCTGCCATTACCTTGGTGCAATGCCATAAGCCGGAGCGGCACGGTGGCACAGCAGGAGAGTTGCTGTCTTACACGCTTGCAACGTCAGAGACCCGGGTTCGATCCTGTACTACGGGTACTGTCTGTACAGAGTTTGTACGTTCTCCCCGTGACCGCGTGTGTTTTCTCCGAGATTTTCGGTTTCCTCCCACACTCCAAAGACGTACAGGTTTGTAGGTTCATTGGCTACAAAAATTGTCTCTAGTGTGTGTAGATAGTGTTATCGTTGGTCAGTGTGGACTCGGTGGGCCGATGGGCCTGTTTCCACGCTGTATCTCTAAACTAAACTGAACGGTGGGCCTTATGGAAGATAGCATATTACACATTTCCCCTCAGCTGTGCCTTCTAATTTACGAGACGTTACAGCTTTGAGAGCTTGTTGCACTTAAATATACTGCCTCACCTCAGCAAACAATCAACTGTGTTGCAGAACAATTCCACTAAACACAATATATACTCACTATTTTCCAAGTAAGATTGGCTTTATGAAAAGATGGGGGAACACATTGTCTGTGTGGGCTGGTTGTGTTGCAACTATTTTCTTATTTTCAAGGGTTTAATCATGAAAGCCAAAAAACAGTAATTAATTTTAAATTGCAAACTCCTGTTGACAAAGGAACACAATTCAGCCCCAAACAAATCCACAAACTAAATTTTAATCATATTACTCTGATCCAAATTCAATTCTAAATCTCACCTGATTTTTTGAACAAACCATAAATCCCAGTCCCACCCATCCACCAACTTGTTAAATACCAGAAAGTTATACCTAAATAAAATTGTGCTGCAGCTCTGTTTGTATAGAGTATGACGGTTAGCTCTGTGTCGGAGCATTTCCTCCTCAGACCCTCTGTGTAAGAGACGACTGCCCTCTTGTAATTCTTTTCCTTAAAATATTCGTTTCCTTCATTCTTGTATGTTTTTGCAAGCTCTGTAAATTGTAAGGTAGAAGCACATTACAATCAGTAAATATATAAAAACTCGCAATCACACCAATTAAGTGAAAGTTTAGGTTTATTTTTTCACCTGCACCAGCTGTGGCTGAAAGTGCAGTTTAAATCATTTTACCAGCTTTGTATATAAAACACAAAAACCCTGCCATTGATAGATAACTTTTTTGGGACATAACATTTTCTCTGAGGAAGGAATCTGACAATTGTCTACAATGCTGAAGTTTTAAATTTAGAGTAAGATTTGCTTTAATTATTTTTCTTGTACCTTCTGGAGATTGATTCTCATCGTATAACATGGACTGGATGCAGGCAACTTCTGGGTGCTCCATTGGATCAAGGTCTTCTGGTGCCTTTTTCATGAACATTGGAATTTTATCAAACTCCTTGACAGGAAAAACAAAAAGACACATTGTTAGCTTTAAAAAAAATCCCTTTCTGCCTTTAATTTCATCCTTCTGATATTCTTCTCTAGCTCCTGGTCGCTACTCAACAAGAAAGGAGTAAATGGCTCTAATTGATCACAATTTGCAAATAATCTACAAATTTAGCTCTATTCACAAGCCAAGAGGAAACCCTTTTTGAACTAAAAGTTTCATATTTTATCGGACGTGACATAATGGTGGGTGTTTTACCACATGTGAAGGAAGCTGCCTTATCTTTTGTTAAAGGATTAACATGAAGACCAATTCTCTGGCAAATGGTGCTGTGTTTGGCTTTGTAAAAGCGTTTTATCTGGATGCACAAAGAATGTCATGGAGATATGCAGCATGGAAACAAACTCTTATATTCACCAAGATAAACACAAAATGCTGGAGTAACCCAGTGGGCCAGGCAGCATCTCTGGAGAGATCCCATTCCTTCTCTCCAGAGATGCTGCCCGACCCGCTGAGTTACTCCAGCATTTTGTGTCTACCTTCGATTTAAACCAACATCTGTAGTTCTTTCCTACTTATATTCACCAATTCTCTACCCGTTACACGAATCCCACATTAATCCACATTTTAAAATTCTCTCTACATTCCTTCTGAACCTTCTGAATTTTGTAGTCGGCAGGGCAGTACTCTGCATATCGCCAACTTGGACAATTTACATTTTTATCAAGCCAATTAACCTACAAACCTGTACGTCTTTGGAGTGTGGGAGGAAAACGACGATCTCGGAGCAAACCCACGCAGATCACGGGGAGAACGTACAAACTCCATACAGATAGTACCCATAGTCGGGATCGAACCCAGCTGCATTTTGCTGTAAGGCAGCAACTCTACCGCTGTGACATTCTCATCAACTTCCTCCGCCAGACATACGAAGGCCAATTAACCTACCAACCCGCACACCTTTGAAATACGGAAGAAAATCAGAGCACCCAGGGCAAACGCCACATGGTGAGGACCCGAGGTCAGGGTTGGACCAGGTTCTCTAGCATTTGAGGCAGTGGTTTCTCCTGCTGTGTCAGATAATATTTTGCAAGACAAACAAAGTTGTGGCACAAACAAGGATAAGTGGGATTAATTTAAAAAATACTGGCCTGGATTATACAGAGTTGCTGCTGGCAGTTGTTTAGTGATGAGTGAGGGCACTTCTGATTTCTACACTTGGACATTACAATGATTAAGGAACACTATAGATTAAACGTCTTTGATTGATTGAAAGATACGGAATGGAAACGCACTCCTCGGTCCACTGAGACATGCCTGCAATCAATCACCAGTTTATACTAGTTATGCTGGTTTATACCTAAGATAGACACTGGTGTACTCCAGCACTCTGTGTCTATCTCTGTTATTATAGGTGGCAATATGCGGTGCAAAGATACTAGAGGAGCGCTCCTCTAGTATATTTGATGCAGAGTACTGTCCTGCCGACTACAAATTCAGAAGGGTCAGGTATCTTTACATCTTAACTTTTCAGGAAGGCTCAGACTTCGGCAACATTTCGTCACAATATACCGCCCGATACAACATATCTGACAATTGAAAAATCACAAGCTGCCTGCATTTGCAAATCATGCAGTCGTAAACTGTTAAGAGGGTAAGTTCTGCTCATGACTCTGAGGTACCTAGTTTTAGTTGGGTAATCTACTAAAATACTAACAAAGTTACAAACCATCACTGTTATATTCCAAAGACTTTTGTACCAGTATTGAACCTAGTGCGCCATTTAGTAGACACAAAATGATGGACAGGCAGCGTCTCTGGAGCGAAGGAATGTGTAACGTTTCGGGTCGAGGTCCTTCTTCGGACCGAGAGGCAGGAGAGGGAGTCCAGCATGTTGTCACTGTCTCCAGAGTCCAGAGATATGGAAAGGGTGAGGTATAAAAACGACAGATCAAAGCAGATAAGGTAATGTTGAATAGTTCTTTGTTAACTATGGGGAAGGTGACAAGGAGCCATACAATCAGTAAGATTAATCAGGACGGTGAAACTAGTCGAAGAACAAGGGCTGAGGAGAGAGGGAAAGCAAGGGTTACTTGATGTTAGAGATGCAAAACGCTTTTCGTCACTAATTTCGGGTCACAAATCCCACCTTCTCCCAGTTGTCCTCAGTGAAGCCATCTTTGTACATCTTCCCCTTGAACTTTTCGAGGAACTCGTCCATGCCGTCCTCCTCCTCGGGGTCAGTGCTGGAAGCCATTGTATCTTTGATTGTATCCACTGGTCCGAGCGCGCCGCCGGTCTGCACAACCTCCAAAGTGATACACTCGGCGGCTCGCTACATTCCAGAACACGTGCTTCCGGTTCCTGCCCAAAGATCCTCCCACACCAAAGATACCAGAGGCAAAGATCTTATAGCAGAGGATCTTTGACCAGAGGAGCTCCTCTAGTATCTTTGCCCCACACAACACAAGTGCTGAGCAAATGTAGCTGGGTAAGTACACTGTGGTCTGAGGAGTGTGACTCAATATAATGTAATGTGCAAAGCGCAGTAGCATTTCAGCATCAATAACATGTACTGGAAGTGACGTTTGTACCCCAGTTAAATTTTGCGGTCACGTGGGTGAGGATCTATGATCCAGTGACCTTTCGTGAAATCATCGCCCTATACACACGCATATATACACGTACAAGATCAGACTTTTATTAAGTATATATATATATGATATATAAAACATATATTTACATTTTGTATACACGTGTGTGTAAATATAGATTTACAATACATACATTTGTGTGTATATATTTTCAATATATTAACCATGTACAAGTATGTATATATGTACATACACACAAATACATACACACATATATATGTGTATATACATGATTGTATGTGTGTAAATAATTATTGTTTCTCCTTGAACCACTGCAATCCTGGAGATCTTAAAACCGATACAGTAGCACCCTCTTATGCATCAGTGTGATAATTCCATTTTGCACAAGCATGTGAAATATCACTTTGATGCATTAGAGGGTGCTACTGCATCAGTTTTGAGATATCTCCAGATATGCAGCAGTTCAAGAGGGCAGGGCAAATAGGAATGGGGAACTGAGTGTTCACAGCCTGCAAAGCTCACATCCCTTAAATGAATAAAAAACCCTCAGAATGTTTTCCAATAATTTCTTACTGCTGACATGAGGCTCACAGCCCTGCAGTTTCCCAGCTTATCACAACAGTCCCTTCTGAGTATGGTAACACTACTTAGCTACCCTCTGGTCTTCCAGTATGTCACCTGTGGCTGAGGTGATGCAAAAAATCTTTATAAGAACCCTTGCAATCTCCTTCCTTGCGCCCCTTAACATCCTGCGCTAATTTTCCTGACAGCCCTTTGGATGATGTGGCCTCTGGGTTATCTATGAATTCTTTGAAAGCAGTTATCTCCTTACTCCTTTTATTTGGTAAGATGATACAGACCTGGTCACAGAGTTGGAGACATGATGAGTAAATTACATTTTCAGTTGACAACTCGCCTGTCACTGCAGTTGGTGTGTATCTGACCCCAAGACCAGAACAACACATCCCTGCACAATGGGCATGTTAGAAACATAGAAAATAAGTGCAGGAGGAGGCCATTCGGCCCTTATCACAGGGCACCCTACATCACCCAGACATTAAGGTAGTGTACATGCCAGCTCATTGCTGCTTCAATGAATTGAGACATTATTACAACCTTCAAGGTGCACTGCAGCAGAGGTTTGTTCAAGTTGTCCAGATAATGGGAGGACTTGTAAGGAATTTTGGAAGAAATGCATCAAGCACATTGTGGCTTCCAGGGCAGAGGTCAAGTCAGCTGAATATGAATGAATTTGGAATGAGCGTGACTACTGGTCAATAAAGTTGTCAAGATGGTTTATTAACTCACAAACATGTAGCGGAGGTCAACCATGTCAAAATGCCACAAAAAATTAGTACTTTTTAAGCTGCCCTTGTGATAAAGTACATGGAATACGAGATGGACGTGAAGTGAACAATCAATAGGAAAGAGGTCCCGCATTTAGCTTTTAGTTAGTCATTCACTTTTTTTCATTCACTTAACTTACCACAAAGGAAACACGGTCTTCTTTTGCTGGACGAAACAATGGTGCAGCAATTTGTGCCACTACCAACAGCTTCAGTGACCTAGGTTCAATCCCAAATTCAGGTTCTGTCTATTTGGATTTTCAACATTTTTGTAATTGCCTTACTTTCTTCACGTTGTCTGCCATTTTCCCACAAAGCAAAGAATTGCTGCTAGTTGATTTATTTGCAACTGTAAATTTCCCCTTTCAGTAGGCAAAATAATCAAAGAAGAGTTGATGGGTATAAGACTTTGGAGATACAGCGCAGAAACAGGCCCTTCGGCCCACCAAGTCCACACCAGCCAGTGATCACCCCGCACACAAGCATTATCCTACACACTAGGGACAATATTACGAAAGCCAATTAACCTACAAACCTGTACATATTTGGAGTGTAGGAGGAAACCAGTGTACCCGGAGAAAACCCACACTGTCACAGGAAGAACGTACAAACATCGTAGACAACACACATAGTCAGGAACATTAGAAACATAGAAAATAGGTGCAGGAATAGGCCATTCGGCCCTTTGAGCCTGCACAGCCATTCAATATGATCATGGCTGATCATCCAACTCAGTATCCTGTACCTGCCTTCTCTCCATACCCCCTGATCCCTTTAGCCACAAGGGCCACATCTAACTCCCTCTTAAATATAGCCAATGAACTGGCCTCAACTACCTTCTGTGGCAGAGAATTCCAGAGATTCACCACTCTCTGTGTGAAAAATGTTTTCCTCATCTCGGTCCTAAAATATTTCCCCCTTATCCTTAAACTGTGACCCCTTGTTCTGGACTTCCCCAACATCGGGAACAATCTTCCTGCATTGAACCAGAGTCCCAGCGCCGTGAAACAGCAACTCTACCGCTGCACCACTGTGCTATCTGGCACATGGGAATGCTCCTACACATGGGAGAGAATACACTGCAAGACTACAGAGAAATAAGAGGGGTGACAAGAATGGTGTAGAAACAAGAAACTGCAGACGCTGGTTTACACAAAATATAAAGTGCTGGAGTAACTCAAGCGGGTCAAGCAGCATCTCTAGAGAACATGAATGGCGACATTTTGGATCGGTACTTTTCTTCAGACGTGAATAATTGAATTGATTTTTGTCAACCAAATATGTATACATACAAGGAATTTGCCTTTGTGCTTTGCTCACAAGTAACAACATGATATACAGTAGACAATTAAAAATAAAGCATTATAACTTAAACATGTGAAGAATGAAATAAAATACCAGAGCAAAAGGAGGCTAGACTTTTGGTTAGTGAGTAGATATCCTGATGGATATCTACACCTCCCGCTGCCTTAGCAGGGCAAAGAATATCATCAAAGACAGCTCCCATCCTGCGTTTGGACTGTTCGACCTGCTGCCCTCTGGAAGGCGCTATAGGTGCATCAAATCTAGGACAAATAGACTCAGGAATAGTTGCTTTCCGAAAATTATAACTACTCTTAATTCAAATTCACACATGCACTGACTTCACAGCCCAACACCCGGACTTCCATCTGTATATATGTAAATAGCGCCGCAGCAATTGTGCACCTATCCCCCCCCCCCCCCCCCCCCCCCCCCCCCTTCTCCCTTCTGTTTTTGTTTTTCTGTGTCTTGTTTTTTGTACTAAATTATATGTATGCACTGAGTACGAGCAGCTTTTAATTTCATTGTACATGTATAGTGACAAATCATCAAATAATGGCATATCATATCAAAGCTACTGCTCGTGAAAAAAAACTGTTTTTAATGTCTGGCTGTGGCGGCTTTGACAGTCCGGAGTTGCCTTCCAGAGGGAAGTGCTTCAAAGAGTTTGTGACCAGGGTGAGAGGTCAGAGATGATCTTACCCGCTCGCTTCCTGGCCCTTGCAGTGTACAGTTCGTCGATTGAGGAGGTGGGGGGGGGTTAGGTTGCAGCCAACAACCTTCTCAGCTGCAGCCTCCGGATGTCATGCTTGGTGGCTGAGCCAAACCAGACCATTATGGAGAAGGTGAGTACAGACTCCATGATGGCAGTATAAAACTGGACCATCATTGCCTGTGGCTGATTGTGTTTTTTGAGCTGCCGCAGGAAGTACATCCTCTGTTGTGCCTTTTTGGCTGTGGAGTCGATGGTGACCTCCCATTTAAGATCCCTGGAGATGATGGTTCCAAGGAACTTAAATGACTCCACAGATGTGATTGTGGTGTTGTTGATGGTGAATAGGGGGAATGGAGGGGGAGCTCTCCTAAATTCTACAATCAATTCCACTGTATTAAGAGTATTGAGCTCCAGGATGTTGCGATGGCACCAGGACGCCAGCTGTGTCACTTCCTGCCTGTAGGCAGATTCCTGTCCATCCTGGATCAGTCCAATCAGGATTGTGTCATCCGCAAACTTGAGAAGCTTGACAGGAGTCTTTGGAGGTAGAGTCGTTGGTTTTGGATGAGGACCCTTCTTCAGACTGCTATGAATGATGCGACTGCTCTTCTGGGAGTCAGCACAGTTCCAAACAAATTAATTAAATGAGCCAGTATGAACTTGATCACAGATTTGCAGAATTTGTCAGTTAATAACTACCTTCAGTTGACAAATAAAGAGCTGCTATGCGGGTGGGTGGAGGTATAAATTCCGCACATAAATGATTGGCACAGGAGTTGCTCAACACTAGTAATTGCTTCAAACAAAGACAATTGTACTCTACAATTTGAACGAAAATCCGAAAGCTTTTTCTCACCTCAAAATGAATGCAGACAGCCTTCACCATGCCATGATACCCGGCAGCATCTAATAAACTGCACAGGTCATATATAGAGTGTGAGGTGACCATACAATATAAATTACCTAGATTGTTTTCACCTCACCTTAAATATCTACATCTTAAATATATTTCATGATCTGACCTCCACCACCGTCAGTGACAGAGAACACTAGAGGTTGTCTCTATCCGAGAAAAACATTTTCAATGCATCTATGTTTTCAATGCCCCATGTTTAGCAGCTCTGTCATCTTGTTTGTCACTCTTCCTCCAATGGAAATATTTCAAAATCTACTGTGTCAAGACCTCTTTGGGTGTTATATTTTTGAATAAGGTCACGCCTCATTTGTGAAAGACAACACCTTAAATTCCCATCACCATACTATTCCTGCAAGCTCCCTGGATCTACTCCCTGGTCATTTATGATGTTTGCAGGATTGTAGTTGATCTCACAGCAACTGCAATTGATCAAACATTTGTATTGACAAGTGAGCAATAAGATAACAGACAAACACTAGGGCGAATCTTTCATCGTCCATTCTCATCCAAATTTGGAGCAGACCTATTGGTTGTTGAAAACTCCATTCTGTAAAGTGGTGTAAGAAAGAAATGAAGATACTGGTTTACACCAAAGATGGACACAAAATGCTGGAGTAACTCAGCGCGTCAGGCAGCATCTCGAGATAAGGAATGAAGATTATTCCTTTTCTCCAGAGGAGTCTGAAGTAGGGTCTCAACTTGAAATGTCACCTATTCCTTTTCTGCAGAGATGCTGCCAGACCCGCTAAGTTACTCCAACATTTTGTGTCAATCTGTAAAGTAGCATGTGTTTCATCATTGAGAAAACAGTTGCATTAGCCATGTGTTGTCTGACTGAATGAGGATTGTGAAATTTGTAGTTCCTTCCTTGCTAGTGTAGACATATGAAGTGTACGCAATACAATGTGTGAGTGTGTTTTATTGTGTTGACAAATACAAGGTTTGGGTTGATTTTTTTCAGTTCATTGTCCAAAATGCTACATTATCAAGTTTCAACGGGTGTACTGGAATGCCCAACAATACATTGATTCTCAGTGAGAAGGATGTAATCAAATCAAACACTTTTTTTTTACACTGTTCACCACATCATGGCAATCTAAATCTAATTCTGGTATATTGTCTGCATGATTTATTTTATGCATAATTCAAAAACACCTAGTTGCAAGGATTCATTGCAGAAAAAAAAAATCAGGATACTTTCATCTGGATATTTGATTAGGTGAATTTCATGCATTAAACCACCTGAATATTTTTCAGAAAATCCAAGATACCTTCTTGAGTGAGAAACATTGTCCTTCCATTATTCTGGCATTTAATTTCAAAAATAGGTGGATCTTCCAAAATCCTCTTCCCTGCAATGATGATGTATGGATATCCCAGACAGCTGGCATCTTTCAGTCTTCTGCCAATGGTCAGATGACTGCGGTCATCAAACAGTACCTCTCCATGAAGTTGGGGGACAGTGTCCATCAAGTTGTCATAGAATTCTGGCTGGTTAATATTCAGTTCTTCTTTACTGCCTTTCTTAGGTGAAATGACACACACCTGATAAGGGGCCAGGAGACTTGGCCACCGAATGTTGTTTTCAGTCGACAAAACCTCTATTGCTGCAGCTAGTATGCGTGTGACCCCAAGTCCAAAGCAACCCATCTCCGACAGGATGGGCTTGTTCTCGGTGTTAGAATACGAGGCACCAAAAATCTGCGAATACTTGGTCCCAAGGTAAAAGGTGTGTCCCACCTCAATGCCCCTGCTTTCTCTCAGTTTTCCATCACATTGTGGACAGTTTGTTGTTTCAACTGCATTCATTGTTTCCACATTGGCTGCAAAATGGCAGTCTGAACACATTAAAAGATGATCCTCCCCAATCTCTGCTGGCAGCTGAAACTCATGCGACAGCTTCCCACCAATACTGCCTGGGTCGGCTTGCACCTTTACAAACTGCAATCCCAACTGGTCAAATACACAAGTGTAAGCATCAGAAACAAGTTTGTAGGTCACCTTGGCAGCTTCTTCTGAGACATCAAAGGTGTACATGTCTTTCATGTAGAACTCCCGTCCACGGAGCAAACCATAGCGTGGCTTAGGCTCATCTCTGAACTTCCTTGTCACTTGGTATAGCAACAGTGGTAGCTGTTTGTATGACAGATTTCCCTGCATGGCCACAAGCTCAGTCACAGCTTCCTCATGTGTCGGACTTAAACAGTAGTCCATGCTGTGTCTGTCCTTTAGTCTGAATAGTTCCTTCCCCAGGAGGTCCCATCGTTCACTGGCCTTCCACAAGTTCGCAGAGGTGAGGCTGGGCATATTCACCTTCTGTCCTCCAATGGATTGCATTTCCTTATCAATAAGGCGGATAAGTTTCTCCATGGCACGGACTGTAAATGGCAGATAGTGAAAGCAGCCTGTGTTGGCTGGCTGAATTAGGCCTGCCTGAAGCATCAACCTCTGGCTTTTGCAAGTGAGCTCACTTTGACCGACCAGCTCCAACCATTCTGTCCTCTTGGAGGTTCGAGGGCTGAAAGAGGCGAGATAGCAATAGTGGTTTTGTCCGTCCATGATGAAAATGGCTCCTGTGCAAATACAGGAAACCACAGGCGAGGTTCTTGAATAATCCTCCTGAATAAGAATGGATTGCCAATTCCATTAAAAATATGACGGATAATTCTAGAATGAAAAGCAAAATTAATGGCAGCCGTGTAAATTCAACATGCTTTCAAAATCTGTACAATGACTATAATATATGACACATAAATGACCATATACAAACTTTACAATCCCACATATATGACCATAATATATATGACCACATATACAATCTTTACAATGCCATGTATATGACCATAATATGTGACCACATATATGACCATAATATATACGACCACATATATGACCTTTACAATCCCACATATATGACCATAATATACATTGCCATATACATGATCTTTATGATGCCATGTATATGACCGTAATATATGTGACCACATATATGACCATAATATATATGATCACATATCCGATCTTTATGATCCCACATATATGACCACATATACATAGAAAATAGGTGCAGGAGTAGGCCATTCGGCCATTCGGCCATTCGAGCCTGCACCGCCATTCAATATGATCATGGCTGATCATCCAACTCAGTATCCCGTACCTGCCTTCTCTCCATACACCCTGATCCCTTTAGCCACAAAGGCCACATCTAACTCCCTCTCAAATATAGCCAATGAACTGGCCTCAACTACCTTCTGTGGCAGAGAGTTCCAGAAATTCACCACTCTCTGTGTAAAAAATGTTTTTCTCATCTCGGTCCTTAAACTGTGACCCCTTGTTCTGGACTTCCCCAACATCAGGAACTTTACAACCCCACATATATGAAAACAGGTGCATAATATATAACCACATATATGACCGCTCCCACATTTACAACCCCACATATATGCTAGAAACATGGCCTTTAGAAAACTTTATCCTCCCACATGTGACCTTTAGGACGGATGGCCATTCATGTATGATCCCTTCATGAGCCGTAGCACCGCCATTCATATGTGATCATGGATCTTTATCCTCATCTTTATCCTCCCACATGTATGACCTTTATCCTCCCACATGTATGACCTTTATGCTCCCACATGTATGATCTTTATCCTCCCACATGTATGATCTTTATCCTCCCACATGTATGACCTTTATCCTCCCACATGTATGGCCTTTATGCTCCCACATGTATGACCTTTATCCTCCCACACGTATGGCCTTTATGCTCCCACATGTATGATCTTTATCCTCCCACATGTATGACCTTTATCCTCCCACACGTATGGCCTTTATGCTCCCACATGTATGATCTTTATCCTCCCACATGTATGACCTTTATCCTCCCACATGTATGACCTTTATGCTCCCACATGTATGATCTTTATCCTCCCACACGTATGATCTTTATGCTCCCACATCGTATGATGACCTTTATGCTCCCACATGTATGACCTTTATTCACGCTCCCACATGTATGATCTTTATCCCCCCATATGTTCCCACATGTATGATCTTTATCCCCCCACATGTATGACCACACTCCCACACGTATGATCTTTATCCTCCCACATGTATGGCCTTTATCTCCCACATGTATGACCACACTCCCACACGTATGACCACGCTCCCACATGTATGACAAGAAACAAACGCACCTCTCTCGCCGCCCTCGCTGTCCCGCGCATGCTCAGCTCCTGCCACCGGTCGGCACTCGGATCATAAAGCACAAGATCGCGGATCTCGACACCGAAGATCTTGTAGCAGATCTGCTCTCCCCCAGCCCGCGCCGCAGCCAACCCCTGCGAAACTCTCCACGGTTTATAATTTGCAATTAACTTCACGAGTGGCAGTTTTGATTACGATATTGCAAGCAGCGGAAAAGCGATGACTTACTGTTTATGAAAGCAGATGCCTTTAAAATGTTTTTTTTTAATAATCTTTATTCAGAAAAAATGTGTGTATAAATTAAAAATTGTGTAAAATCACTCCATTAATTCTCTATACTTTCAATAGTGTCATACTTAGTAGTATTTGCACATTCCTTTAAACAATAATCCCTTACCACTCATGAAGCCTCTTGGTGTGAAATCCCTTCCCTCATTTGATCAATCCCCAACGGCCAGCAGCGGACTGTGGTGCTATCCCTCCACCTCTGAAACATGGTGTGGGAATGCAGACGTTCATGTGAAGTCGTACCTTCCACATCTCTTTCAGAACCTGCTAAGCACTTCTCCTCCAGTGAAATGACACTAAAATGCACTCGCTGTCAAGATGAAGGGAAGATAGACACAAAACTCGCTGAGTTACTCCAGGATTTTGTATCTTTCTTCCCTTCATCTTGACAGCGAGTGCATTTTAGTGTCTTCGGTGTAAACCAGCAACTGCAGTTTCTTCCTACATAAGATGAAGAAAATCATGCTTCTCGCAGAATATTTTACCAATTCATGGAATGTAGGCAATGCAGGCAAATGTACCATTTATTGTTCATATTTAATAGTCCAGTCCAAAGGGGCCAGTTAAGGCTAGATGCTGAGAAACAATGAAGATAATTAGTCCTCAGTCATCACCCATGAACTGTTGAACATCTGCAAAGCTTGCATTCTTCTCAGGCACACTAACTATGATTTCAACTTAATTTAAGGTTCTGGTTCAATTATCTGTGGATTGATCTGCAGGGCACAGCAAGCATGTTTTCTTCCACAGACGATTTGGCCAATACTGTGGAACAATTACAGTAATCAAATGTCGACATCACATCTCTGTTTTTCAATATCATTATTGATTATGTTGGAAAATGGAGAGGAATAAAATTGAGGTAGGAAGGTGGAGACAGTAGTTGGGAGATGGAAGGGGGAATGAGGTGCAGTGTGGAACACCTGGGAAGGTTGGAGTTCAGAGGTTCTGGGGATGTTTAGTTTAGTTTAAAGATTCAGCACGGAAACAGGCCCACTGGCCCACCAGTACACTAGTACTATCCTGCACACCAGGGACAATTTACAGAAGTCCATGAATATATAATCCTACACGTCTTTGGAGTGTGGGAGGAAATCGGGGCACACGGAGAAAAACCCATGCGGTCACAGGTAGAATGTACAAACTCCATACAGACATCACCCATAGTCACGATAAAACCCAGGTCTCTGGCCCTGCAGGGCAGCAACTCTACCGTTATGCCACCTTGTGAGAACATTTAACTTTAGTCCCCTGGGGCATGAATATGCCCCTCACCATTCAATGACCAAATATGCATACACATTTTCGGTGATGTCTAGATTATTGAAACATATAAAATTATTAAGGGTGTGGACACGCTAGGGGCAGGAAACCTATTCCCGATGTTGGGGTAGTCCAGAACCAAGGCCCACAGTTTAAGAATAAGGGGTAAGCCATTTGGAACGGAGATGAGGAAACACTTTTTCACACAGAGAGTTGTGAGTATTGTGGAATTCTCTGCCTCAGAGGGTGGTGGAAGCGATTCTCTGGATACTTTCAAGAGAGAGCTAGATAGGGCTCTTAAAGATAGTGGGGAGAAGGATGTGGGGAGAAGGAAGGAACGGGGTACTGATTGGGGATGATCAGCCATGATCACATTGACTGGCGGTGCTGGCTCGAAGGGCCGAATGGCCTACTCCTGCACCTATTGTCCATTAATCCTAGTATTCACCAATGATAACTTGCACTGCTGAGTTCCACATGGAATTCAGCTGCCCTTTGGATAACCTTGGTCTGTCTATGCTGGGAGCACTTGTAAGCACTAACCATAATCATATCCATAGGACAACCTGAACTTCAAAACCAGATTGTGTATTTAATTTCTAAATCAAATAGAAGTTAAATACTGGAGGTCAGATCAAAAACTACCACCGAGCGTTTGGCAAATCTGCTCCATAAAAGAAATCTATAACTTTCAACTCAAATTGATTGTGAACAGTGTAGTCGGCATTCAACTGCATTCATTTTGCCTGGTTGCTGCTTTCGTTGCAACACATTCTTTGAACATATTTCATAACATTATATTTCTTACCACATACCCATTTTCCAAACATGTATTATGTAAATATTTAACATGCGAGATAAATATCCCTTAAAACAACTTTTATTTTTGCCTCAGTGAAACCAAATATACAAAGTGAGTGTTCCTTCCAGGCTTACGTCTGTTTTGGCTTGAATAAATAACAAATCAAACCCATGTCGGAGAGGAATTGACATCTGCACTAAGGCAATCGAGCTGGTAAGACGTTTTACTGTTCAGTTATTCTTTTTTTTAAATTCAATGTCATTTACTTTTAAAAAAACGTTATGATTACCTCTCCGCATTCCTATTCCTGTATTTGGAAAAATGTTACAATTGATTAAAAAGAAACAAAGAGAGAAATTGGACGGAAAGAGAAATCTTTCTGAACATGGAAAATAAATAAAACATCTGCAGAAGCTGGAATTGAAAACCTTCATAGATAGGCCTCAGGGAATTTATCTACATTCATGTGGTTTCAAATCGCCAGGACGTGCTCTTTAGAATGTGGATATTGAAGTGCAAACCGAAATAGTTGGGGACACTCGGCTGTTCAGCATCTGTGGCAAGGGCAATGGGATTAACGTTTCAGGTCTGCAGAAGACCTTGGCAGAGTGAGGAAATGGTGGGGGGGCGGTAGGGCAGAGATAAAATTGAACACAGGGAGCAGTCAGAGATTGGGTATACTTGTACGAATAAAGGAACGTGAAGAGATATCGCTTTAGCAAAACTGGGAGAATTCATATCTACTCAAATGTAAGTGTCCTTAGTGTTTCTAAAACACTTGCAGAATGTGTCTTTTTTGGTTCTAAAATGCTTGGCCCCTGTTTTTTAGGTTCTCCTCCCCTTCCCCCCCCCCCCCCCCCCCCCCCCCCTCCCCCCCCCCCCCCCCCCCCTTCCTCTCCCTCCCTGCCCACCTCTTCTTGCCCCCCTCTTCTTCCCCCCCCCTGCCACCTTCTTCCCCCTCTCCTTTTCTTCCCCCGGGGAGAGGGAGTGTGTGGCCCGGGGCCGGGAGAGGGAGTGTTTTCTCTTCAGTCCGAGGGAGTTCCCCCCTGTCCCCTCCTGAAATTTCATTTCCCCTCCCCTCTCCTTGCTTCCCCCCTCTCCTCTGCCCCCCCCCCTCTCCTCTGATTTTACAAAATTCCCCATTCCTCTCCCCCCTCCTCTGGTCCTACCCCCCCCCCCTCCTCTCCCCCCCCCTCCTCTCCCCCCCTCTCCTCTCCCCCCCTCTCCCCCCCCCTCCTCTCCCCCCCCCTCCTCTCCTCCCCCCCTCCCTCCCTCCCTCCCTCCCTCCTCTCCCCCTCCCCTCTCCTCCCCCTTTCTCTCCACCCCCCCTCCTCCCCCCCTCCACCCCCCTCTCCTCCTCCCCCTCCCTCCCTCTCCCTCCTCCCTCAGCCCCCCTCTCTCCCCCCCTCCACCCCCCTCCTCTCCCCCCTCTCTCCTCCCTCTCCCCCCCTCCCCCCCCCTCCCCTCCTCCCCTCACCCCGTCCCCTAAACCCTCTCCCCCCTCTCCTCTCCTTCTCCCCCCCTCCCTCTCTCTCCCCTCTTTTTCTCTCCCCCCCCTCTCCCCCCATCCCCTCCCCCACCTCCTCCCTCTCTACCCCTCCCCCCTTTTTCTCACCCCCCCTCCCCTCCATTCCCTCACCCACCATTCCCTCCCCTAATCCTCTCCCTCTCCCCTCCACACCACCCCTACCCTACCCCCCTTTCCCTCCACCCTCCCTCCCCCTCCCTTCTCACTCCCACCCTCTCTCTCTCCTCCCCCCACCTTCCCCCCCCCTCTCCCCCCCCCCCCTCTCTCCCCCTCCCCCCCTCCCCCTCCCTCTCCCCCTCCCCCCCCGCCCCCCCCCCCCCCCCCCCCCCCCCCCCCCCTCTAGATTGGGGGCTATGCGTCAGTAGATAGGGTGGTTATGGGGTAAAAGGAGCAAATTAATAATATTAATATAATATCAAGGGGGTAATTAGCGTGAGTGCGGGGGGAGGGGGGGATAGTCAGTGTGTGTGACACTGCGTGCCGCCTACCCCCCCCCCCCCCTCCCCCCCACAACCTCACGTTGGGGGAACAGACCCAACGGGTCTGCACTTGGTCTAGTATGATTATATACATTTATATCACATTCATGTATGTGTGTGTTTATAAACGTTTTATTATTTAACAAGAATTAACAGAATTATGAACTAACAGAATTATGAATCTAACCCTATATCACACACAAAAACTTCCCCCGCAATGTCAATTACCCTGCGAGTCGGGTCGGTTCCGGTTACTACAAAATCAACTCAAACACTGCTTGTGAGCCATTTAAAAAGAAATGATTTAAAAAACATTAAAAAAGACAATTACCAGAATCAAATTTTATTCTTGACAAGAAGTATGAACTGACAGAATGATGAATCTAACCCTATATCACACACACAAACTGTTGCCCTGCAACATTGATTACACTGCGAGTCGGGTCGGGTCGGGTCAGGTCAGGTTGGCTCCGGTAACTAAAATGGGCGGGATCCCCTCCGTAGCGTACTACACGTCAGCCCATTGTATTTCGCAGGAGTAACCCATCTTGCTCTGCTCTAAGATCTTTGGTCTGAAGAAGGGTTTCGGCCCGAAACGTCGCCTATTTCCTTCGCTCCATAGATGCTGCTGCACCCGCTGAGTTTCTCCAGCATTTTTGTGTACCTAAGGAACGTAAAGAGGTGAGAGACAACGGGGGGAATGCGCGTTTTTTTTTCCTGTAACTTAATTTAAACTCCTCTTACCTAGTTCTGAACAAGTATTCCATCTTTGACTATAACTCCGATGCTGTCTCTTGATCTTTGCTTGTAACTCGCCAACTAGTGGTTATCAACTTTTGTTTCTCTCATTTTGTTATACGTGTGCGGGTAGTTTGGTGACTGCAAGAGCAAGTTACAGTGAGTTGTGAAATAGGTAATGGTTCTTTGGGAACGGGACCTGGCGTGTGGTCAATGTGGGAGTTGGGAGCGGGGTGTGCGGATTACAGAACAGCAACTGAGATGATGCAGCATAATTCTTAATTTTTTTTGTGTTCGTGGTCCCTGTCCATGTCTTGTGGCTTTCTTTTAAAACAGTCCCCAATCAGTCCGTCCTCCTATCTTTAAACATGTAAATGCATTCTCTTTCCGATCTCCCTTTCTGAATCGGGAAGATCAAGAAGGGGACATGAAATGAGTTACTCATGTAGTTTTGGCAGTTAAGGTAAAGGAGAATCCTGAGAGATTCTATGAACATATTAAGGGCAACATGGTAACCAGGGAGATAATAAGGTCCCTTTAGGGTCAGTCCATATGTGGATGTACAGGAGATGGGCGAGGTCTTAAATAAATATTTCTCATCTGTATTTACCATAGAGAAGGACATGTAAATTAGGGAATTGAGGGAAGAGAATAATGATGTCTTGTGACATATCCATATTCAAAAGTGGAAGTGCTGGTGGGATTTTTTTTGAGTTAATTAAATCACATAAAGAGGCCTATCTATGAAGGTGGATACATCCCCGGGACGTAATTTATCCTCGGACATTGTGAGAACAAAGGGAAGAAATTGCGGGGATCCTGGTAGAGATATTTATATAATAGTTAGTCACGCATGAGGTACTGGTAGACTGGATTAATGTTGTGCCATTATTTAAAAAGGCCTGTAAGGACAAGTCACAGGAGCTATAAGATAGACGCAAAATGTTGGAGTAATTCAGCAAGGCAGACAGCATCTCTGGAGAAAAGGAATAGGTGATGTTTTGGGTCAGAACCCTTCTTCAGTCTCTTTTTAGAGTAGGTAAAGGGAGTTGAAAAGTTAAGACAGTTGGTGTCTCGCCGGCAAATAAAAAATGAAAAGGTCTTGAGAGGATAGAAGGCCGTCTGGGAGACTCTAAGAGGAGGAGGACTGTTGGAGACGGGAAAAGGGGCCATCACTGAGTGGTGAGGACTCCTTCCCATAGAAAAAGGCACGGAGGCAGATCCAACGGAAATTATAGGAACTATAGGCGGGTGAGCCCAACTTGAGCAGGGCGAAAGTTACTTGAGGGTATTCTGAGACAAAAGATCTTGCACATGTGGAAAAGGCAAGGTCTAAAGGGATATTCAGCATGTCTTCATGCATGGGAAATCATGTCTCATCAATTCAATTATGTTTTTTGAAAATATGAGGAAGAGGATTTGGAATATTGTGAGCAAATTTGGGTCCCATATCCCAGGAACAATGTGCCGGCTCTGGAGAGGGTCCAGAGGAGGTTTACAAAAATGATTCCGGGAATTAGTGGGTTTCCATATGATGAGCATTTTACAGTACTGGGCCTCTACTGAGTTAAGTTTAGGTTGAGAGGAGACCTCATTGAAACTTACAGAATATTGAAAACCATTGATAGAGAGGATGTGGAAAGTGGATGTGGATGTGGGAGTCCTAGCCTCAGAATTAAAGGACACTCCTTTAGAAAGGAGGTGAGGAGGAAGTTCTTTTGTCAGAGCAGAGTAGTTAATCTGTGGAACTCATTGCCACAGAGGGCTTTGGAGGCCATGTCAGTGGATATTTTTAGGCAGAGATAGACAAATTCTTGATTAGAACGGGTGTCAAGGGTTATGGGGAGAAGGTAGGAAAATGGGATTAGGAGGCAGAGATCAGCCATGGTTGAATGGCGGAGTAGACTCGATGGGCCGAATGGCCTAATTCTACTATAACGTGAATTTGTGAAGAATGATTAGTCCAGATTATGTACTTGGACTTTAGCATGGCCTTTGACAAAGTCCCAATTAGTAAATGGGCTCAGAGGTTAGATCACATAGGATCCAAGGTGTGCTAACCAACTGGAGGCAAAATTGGTTTGGGTGAAAAAGCCAGAGGGTGGTAGTGGATATTTTATTTCCAAAGGGAGGCCTGTGAACAGCAGTGTGCAAAATATATGGGGGCTGAGTTCACTGTTGGTCTTTATCTTTATTAAACCTTTGGATGAGAATGTAGTGGTCATGATTAGTAAGTTGCCGATGAGACTAAAATTGGTGCTGTAGTGGACAATGAAGAAGGTTATCTAAGATCACCACAGGAGTTGGATCAACTGGGAATATGAGCCAGGGATTGGCAGATGGAATTAGGTCAGACAAGTGCAATGTGTTGTATTTTTGGTACAGGTAGTTCTGCTACTAACACAATAGTTAATCTTGTGATTTAGAAAATTGTGTTATAAAGACGATGGAGTTAGGGGCTAGAATGTTTCAGACTCGCAAAGTCTTTTCAATAGCAATAAGTTTATTTTTGTTATTGCAAGCTAAAAATACTAAAGTCTGTATGTTACATTATTTAATGGATTATCAAGTGTCAAAGAAGCATTTGCTTGTCAATTTCAATAGCCACGCAGGGTTAAAGTAACAGTTGTGTTCTTAAAAGACAATAATGCCTAATTACTGCTAGAAAGTTACATGGAAACAGTATTTTCCCCCTATACTGTTAAAATCCAATACAACAATTTTCTGCTTGTCAATTTCCAAAGTAACTTCTAAGTAATCTAGTTCCTGATGGAAAGTCAGTTTTGTGTCTACATTATCTCTTATGCCCTGCCTTTTTTTTAACCTTTTTTTAAAACAAAGTTACCTATTTTTATGATGTCTCCTTTTTCTATATGGTTAAAAATAAAACAGATGTTATGCTGTATTTGGGTAATTTAATTCTGACCAACATTCAAGTTCCAAAAGGCTTCCAATTTAGTTAAATAAACTTTAATGTTATTTACTGCTGTTCATTGTCAGATATCTTGCTCAGTAAACAAAATATTGTTTTGTCAAAGTACACTTGAGATAATGTTATTGGCTTGTTTAGACACTTGGAACAGTTGCTAGGATCTACTGTCTAATTCAATTTTCTGATGAATCCCAGCAGCTGCATCACTTTGGCTACAGCAGGAATTGCATTGAATAGAACTACCCCACTAAATGTTGAAATATGTCATCAAAAGCAGTGGAAAACATCGCAAACTTCAGGCAACTCTGCTTGGGCACAGCCAAGATCTACCGCTGTTCCTTCCCAGAAAGGGCGACAGAGAAAGATGTGAAATACCTGAAGGAAACTCTGGGAATCAAACTGATCATTGACTTTCGTGAACCCAATGAAGAGGGTGACGCACCATGTCTTAGAGACACCTACAAAAGAGTTGTTGTCCGCGAAGTGGAACTTGAAAACATGAAAGCAAATGGCACCACAGGGCAGTTTCTGATAAAGGACATGCCTCATGTGCACTTAGCCCTTGGTTTTGTTTCCAAGAAGTATTTTCGTCTTTTGACAGATGATCATAAGAAAGACCTGGTAGAGAGTTGTTCTCAGACCCCGAAGAATATCATGCAAAATATAGCGAAACGGGGTTTAAAGCAGATGTACAAGGATTTCATTGACACCTCACAGACCTTCATCTATACAAGTAAGAGTCAGGCACAAATGTAAAAATAAGACCAGGAGTACTCCATTTAGTCCTTTGAACCTGCTTTTATTCAATACTAGACCAAGGGGGAACCATTGGGTCCCGTCCCCTAAACCCTAAACGCGCGGTGGGGGGGTGACCTGTGGCGTCACACACACACACACACACACACACACACACACACACACACACACACACACACACACACACACACACACACACACACACACACACACACACACACACACACACACACACACACACACACACACACACCACCCCCCTTGATATTATATTAATATTATTCATTCCCTCCTTTTACCCCATCCCCGCCTTATCCACTCACACATAGCTCCCAACTCACAGGTGCATTTATAGAGGTAGAGAGAGAGGACAGAGAAAGAGGGGGCAGAGAGAGAGAGAGGGGGCAGAGACAGAGAGAGAGAGAGAGGGGGACAGAGAGAGAGATAGAGAGGGGGAATACAGAGAGAGATAGAGATAGAGAGAGAGAGCGAGGGAGGGAGAGAGAGAGAGAGAGAGAGAGAGAGAGAGAGAGAGAGAGGGAGGGGGAGAGGGGGAGAGAGGGGGGGGGGGGGGGGGGGGGGGGAGAGAGAGAGGGGGGGAGAGAGAGGGAGAGAGAGAGAGAGAGAGAGAGGGAGAGTGAGAGAGGAGAGAGAGAGGGAGGGGGGGGAGAGGGGGGAAGGGTGGAGAGGAGGGAGGGGGGAGAGGGGGGGGTGGAAGAGAGAGAGGGGGGGGGGGGGGGTGGGAGAGAGGCTGGGGGGAGAGAGAGCCCGGGGGGGAGAGAGAGGATGTGACCTAGGAGCCGAGAAAAAGCGAATCCTGCACGTCTTTTGAATAATGTGGCGAGAGGAGAGGGGGCGGGGGGGTGACATCACTCACAGCGGGACCAAGACGGTAGCAAGCAGATCCATTGTGACCTCATCAGTGAAAGAGCCGGTTTATTTTCAAAGTTATTTCAGATTTGTGAACATTTTCATAAATAACTCGAGAAATAAGGCTCGAAATTTTCAGGTAAGACGATTTCAGACTCCAAGGGATAAATCTCTATCGGAATATGCGGAGATTTTACTGTTAGCGCGTTGTTTTTTCTAAGTTTGCAGCTGACACAAAGCTGGGTGGCAGTGTGAGCTGTGAGGAGGATGCAATGAGGCTTCAGGGTGAATGAATGAATGAATTAATGAATAAGTTTATTGGCCAAGTAACATACAAGGAATTTGCCTTGGTGCTCCACCCGCAGGCGACAACGACATACAGTGACAGTTAGGAATGACACATAAAATATTAAACATTAAAAATAAAACATTATTGATTAAACATGTGATTTAAGTAAAATACCAGAGCAAAAGTAGGATACAGATTTTTGGTTATTGAGTAGAGTTACCACTCATGGTAAAAAGCGTTTTTTATGTCTGGCTGCAGCATCTTTCACAGTCCTCATTGACTTAAATAGTGACAACATTTATTTTGCAGTACCACGTAATCTAAAAGAAAAGGTAATTGATTCCACAGTGTGAGACAAAAATGTTTATTCGTTCCCGGCCATCAGTCATGCTTAATGCTCACATGGACCTCCTCCCATTTTACTACATCCACTTTAAGAACATAAGGACATTTGAGCAGGACTAGGCCACTCAGCCCTCCAAGTCTGCCCCACCATTCAGTATAATTTTCCTCTTTCAGTACCATTTATTTACCTCGTACTTTACAAATTTCCTTTCAGTACTTTTAATATTTCATTGGTATTATAGACAGATAAATTGTTTATTAATGAAAGTAGAATAAAGTTAATAAATGTCCTTACTTTGAAAAAAAAAATGTTATTGCTTCAAGTGCTGAAGTTGCTGAGTGATCCGAACAATGTCCCTGCTCTGATCCATTGCACGGCTGGGAAAGATCGGACTGGGATCGCCTCTGCCCTGATTCAGTCCTGCATGGGCTTTTCAAAGGAGTGTGTTATCGATGACTATGAAGCCACCACAGTAAGCAGCATTGCCATCTCTGGGCGGGGTTCATTAGCTAAGTTGTTCCTTTCTCCCGTTGGCACTTTCATTGGAAGATACAACTTTCCTTTTAAACAATTTGCACTTTAGTTTTGTTTAGAGGTACAACGTGGTAACGGGCCCTGCGGCCCACTGACTCCACACTGACCTTCGATAACTCGTTCACACTAGTTCCATGTTATCCCACTTTCCCATTCACTCCCTACACGGTAGGAGCAATTAAAAAAAAAAATCAAATTAACCTATAAACCTGCACCTCTTTGGAATGTGGGTGGAAACCAGAGCAGCTGATGGAAACCCACTTGGTCACAGGGAGAACGTGCAAACTCCACACAGACAGCACCCTAGGTCAGGATCGTATAGGGGTCTCTCAGGATCATATACGGGTCTCTGGTGCTGTGAGGCAGCAGCTTTACCAGCTGCCCCACTGTGTCACCCTATATAGCCACCATGCCTGCCACTTATAGCTTCAATATAGCTGTTTCACAGGGTTGTATGAAAGCAGAATTCGATGCTGAGTTAAGGGGATATTTGGATGACCAAAAACTTGATCAATGCTTCTTGAAGAAGGAAATGGAAAATCAGAGGCTTGGGAAAGGAATTTTAGAGCTTAGAATTGAAGAGAGGCTCACCAGAGTCCATGCCATTAACACTAAATCCTACATGAATCCTATTCTTATTCGCCCAAATTCTCAAAAATGTATCTGTACAATGTGGATGGCTTGATTGCAATCATGTATAGTCTTTCCGCTGACTGGTTAGCATGCCACAAAAGCCCATCACTGTTCACTGCAGAGAATTCCACAGATTCACAACTCTCTGGGCGAAGAAGTTTTTCCTCGTCTCAGTCCTAAATGGCCTACCCCTTATACTTAAACTGTGACCCCTGGTTCTGGACTCCCCCAACATTGGGAACATTTTTCCTGCATCAAGCCTGTCCAATCCTTTAAGAATTTCTATAAGATCCCCTCTCACCCTTCTAAATTCCAGTGAATACAAGCCCAGTCGACCCATTCTTTCATCATTATGTCAGTCCCGCCATCCTGGGAATTAACCTTGTGAACCTGCGCAGCACTCCCTTAATAGAAATATGTCCTTCCTCAAATTATGAGACCAAAATTGCACACAATACTCCAGGTGCGGTCTCACCAGGGCCCTGTACAACTGCAGTAGGACCTCCATGCTCCTAAACTCAAATCCTCTCGCAATGAAGGGCTAACATGCCATTAGCTTTCTTCGCTGCCTGCTGTACCTGAATGCTTATTTTCAGTGATTGATATACAAGCACACCCAGGTCTCATTGCACCTCCCCTTTTCCTAATCTGACACCACTCAGATAATAATCTGCCTTCCTGTTCTTGCCACCAAAGTGAAAAACCTCACATTTATCCACATTATACTACATCTGCCATGCATCTGCCCACTCACGCAACCTATCCAAGTTACCTTGCAGCCTCATAGCATCCTCCTTGCAGCTCACACTGCTACCCAGCTTCATGTCATCCGCAAACTTGGAGATGTCATATTTAATTCCCTCGTCTAAATCATTAATATATATTGTAAATAACTGGGGTCCCAGCACTGAGCCTTGCGGCACCCCACTAGTCACTGCCTGCCATTCTGAAAAGGACCGTTAATTTATACTCTTTGTTTCCTATCTGCCAACCAGTTCTCCATCCATGTCAATACCCTACACCCCAATACCATGTGCTCTAATTTTGCACACTAATCTCTGGTGTGGGACCTTATCATAGGCTTTTTTGAAAGTCCAGATACACCGCATCCACTGGCTCTTCCTTATCCATTCTACTTGTTACATCCTCAAAAATTTCCAGAAGATTAGTCAAGCATGATTTCCCCGTCATAAATCCATGCTGACTTTGACTGACCCTGTCCCTGCTTTCCACTAATGCTGCCCGACCGCCATCTATTTTCATATGAGATTTTCAATATTAAGGTGCTGTTGCACTGAGAACTGCCAGCAAGCTGAGGGTGATGGCTGATTGAAACTTCTTGTAACTTAGAGAACATGGAGCAGAATTCTTTCCCAAGAAAGCACCTTGCCTTTGAATGCCATATGCTTTTCAGAAGCTTTTGTTCTGCAATTGTCCTTAGGACACTAAGAAGCAAACATTTCTCCTTTAAAATAACTCCTCGTCTTCATACTATAAACCTGCTACAAATGACTTTCAAGTTTGATTTTGTGAGTTTACTTCCAATAGGTTTTTGAGGGTCTATTATTGTAAGTGATATATAACTCCAAACTTCCGCCCACTAAAATTCTCATAGTTGATCTCCTCAAAGACTTCCAAGGAATGCTGTTGCCTCTTTTGTCCTTTCTGACCATGCCGGGAAAACTTAAGTCCATAAACTGTAAACAGAGCGAGCCATCACTCTGAGTTTTGCATGCAGGCATTAAAATGGAAATGGTGGAAACACGCTGCAGATCAAGCAGCATCTGTGGAGACAGAGTTAACTTTTCATTTGGAAGACCAAGGTGAACAAATTGTTGAATGAACATTTTTTATTTTCATTTTCTCTCCAGGAAGGCATAAAGCCCATTTATGATGAAATCCGCAAACATTACAATGGAGTACAGGGAATGGCTGAAGAGTTTTTGACCAGTGAACGAGAAACAATGGCATCAACTCTGGCCTACATTGATGAAATGTAAGTGGGAAATGTAAGGGATATGCTTTTTGTTTGGAAAATATGGGGAATATTTGGTGTATAAAATACAAAAAATATGTAATTTTTTAAATTTCCACAGAATCCAACATTTCATTAACATTGAACTAGCGAGATCTCTAATGTTCTATATTCTATAATCCTACTAATTGTTCAAAGCTATTTCACCTGGTTGTGGTATTACCAGAACAGTAGTTAGGGGCAGTGGTAACATATTCATTCACTGTCATTTTATTATTCACGACTCCCGTGAATTGTGTTGGCAAACATGATTTATTATTCACCACCTATTTCCAGAACAATATCTGAAATGGAGCAGGGTCTATGACTGATGTTCCACATAGGGAAATGTGCTATTTTTATGAAAATAGAAATGATTACAAAATGATTATGATGAGTGAAAATACTGTGAAAACTCAGCAGCTGGTGCCTGTATTTAGAGTCCTGGAAATAATATTTAATTCTAACAAAAGTTCATTGACCTGAAACATAATATGCTAAATTTTCTGCATTTCTTTAAGTTAAAAAAAAAATTCAGTAACTGTTTTTGAAGACTTGTTCCCAAATAGAATCAGACTTTTCTATACTCACCATATCAGCAGACATTAGGGGTACTGGGATTTCTGCTAAAAGCCCATGGTCTTGCGTGAGTTATCTCATAAGCTCTATCTCGGATAAGTTCTGGGAGTGTTTCTGCCTTTTTTAGGTTGCCTGCCTAAAGCTATAGGGCCATTGAGCTGGTACATGTGCAGCATTACGGTCCAATGGGAGCAAATACAATACAGTACTGGACATCATCAATACATTACATTGTATTGCACGTGACAAGCATAAAGAGCAAGCAATGTGAAGTATGCCGAGTGACATATTGATATCCACCTCAAAAACAAACACATTTGTTTCATCTAGCAGCTTTATTTGTTCTTTATTATTTCTAGCTTAAATTCCTGGCTGAAGGAAATTTCAGAAATTGCTTCCAATCTGTTTTTCTGACCATGCCCACACCTGATAGATTCCCAATCTAGAAATACAGCCCAGGCTACTTTGAACTTTGCAGCTAAAGATAAACAGCACACCCTTCGATGACTTATATGATGAAATCAAAGCACGCATAGTAGAAGTAAAGCTATGAGTTCTCAGAATATATCGGAAACACTCGTCAGGTCCGGCCGCATCTGTGGGAACAGAAGCACAGTTTTCTCGCCTCTAGTTTATTCCACCCCATCACCCCCTCTCCCACCTCTTTTACTTTCAGCCTGAAGAAGGGTTCCTACCCGTAACGTCACCTATTCATCAACAGAGTTCATGTTTCGGGTGCTTTCGCACAAATGCAGCCTGACATGCTGAGTATTTCCTGCATATTCTATCCCTATTTATATGACCGTTACACACCCCCGACCGACCCTTGACTTGACTATTTTAGATGTCCTGCATCTGTTCTGTTTTTTGATTTTCAATGTCAGTTATCAGATTGGATCCCTGTTTTGTGATAATTAAATTAACTTGACTCATCTTTTTAGGCATGGATCTGTGCAAGAATATTTGATCAAATGTGGATTCAATAGCCAGGAGCAAGAGAAGCTGAAGAGAAATATAATAATCACAAATCCTCAGCAGCAGCAGCAGCAGGAGCAGCAGCAGTGTATGTAGGATCAATCAGCTCAAGGAATGATTTGCAAGCCACAATGTTGTTATGGTTGATTCAGATAAGGCTTTAACTTTGACCACAAGTTTGTGACTAAGTGGCATTGGTTATTTTCTCTGCATCATATCCATCCTTTATTTGACTACTATAAACTCTGTTAGTGTGATGCCTTTTACTGCATAGATTTGATCCACCAGTTTGGGATAGCTGCCATTACAAAAAATATATATTGTTTTCTGCAGCATGATGACACTAAACTCTGTAGTTTGTAATCCAAAAAAAACTCAGGGCGAATAGTAAAGTCTAGATTAAACATCCTTCATGTCAATGCACATTGTGATTTAACATGCAAAATCCCTTCTTAAAATCATTTGGGAGATTAACTAACAAGTGTTCAGGAGCGACTTGTGTGAAACTTGTTGCTTGTCTCATTTTCTGTGTAGCTTTAGTCATTCCCATAAATCATTAATAAGAAGTTTACAATCTACGCAATTAATTTGCCTTTTTTATTTTATCAAGGACTGTTTGCAGAGCTTATTATAAACACATTCATGCTGAAATAAACTTTGGTTTTTCAACCTGTCTGAGAACTGTTTTCATTCAATATTTTTAAGATGACATGATGTGTAGTGAGAGAATACAATGATAGTGGGCCTACATTTCAGCTTTATGTTGCAATTTGCTGGATAAAAAATCCATACAGATTTCTTGCTGAGATAAGAGTGAAATTAAGGTTCAAAGATAATGGGCAGAAAAAATAGTTCACAAGTTTAAATAAAAAATATATTTTAATGCTCTTGTGATTTTCATCCCATGTTTCTTGCAGAAATGTCCTGGAAATATATCCTTTCTGGCAATAAACTACAGATCAATTCTGAGGTTTTGAGATGTCTTTTTGCAGCTTTTACCCTTTGGAAGTGTTGGTTTAATGTTAACACTTAAAGGCAAAGAATGGTTCTTTCAATGAGGTACAATATGTTTGCTGACACTGTCTTTGAGAGGAAAGAAACAGTGATAAAGATGGTAAAATATGAATGACAAAATCAGGTCACAATATTAATGATTAATGACACCCCCCTCTTATCCATGGACCATGACCCCACAGACGAGCACCAGGCCTTTATCTCTAGCACTATCAATTACTTCATCACTTTTGGCTCCCCACCCTCCCAAGCCTCCAACCTCATCGTTCCCCAGCCCCGCATGGCCCGATTTTACCTTCTCCCCAAAATCCACAAACCTGACTGTCCTGGCAGACCCATTGTTTCTGCCCGTTCGTGTCCTACCGAACTTATTTCCACATACCTCGACTCCATCCAATCCCTTGTGGTTAAATCCCTCCCTACCTATGTTCAAGACTACTCACACGCTCTTCGTCTACTCCATGACTTCCGTTTTCTAGGCCCAGGTCTTCATCTTCACCATGGATGTCCAGCCACTCTACACCTCCATCCCCCACCAGCGTAGGTAGCGGGGTCTTAAAGCCCTGGCTGCCTTTTTTCAGCGACCGCAGTAAACATTGCATAAAACAATCCCCGGATTCTATGTGGTGGGGATGAAGGGGGAAACTCAGTCCCCTACCCGCCTAGCGGAGCTGGGGCCCGTCCGACCATAACAACGGTTTTCGCTTTGACCCCGGCCTCTCTACCCATTGCGAGGCCTCCAAATCCACACGCCCGCAGTAGCTATGGGAAGTCGCGCATCCGGGCCCGCAGCTATGCCCCTGCCTGGTTTTGTACTGCGGTGCCGTCGACTCCCAACGTCTTTATGGGAATTATACCAGGTGCCCTATCACCAAACTCTACCTCCGCTACATCGATGACTGCATTGGTGCTACCTCCTGCACCCACACACAACTCACTGACTTCATCCATTTCACCACTAACTGCCATCCAGCATTCAAATACACCTGGACCATTTCCCAACCATTTCTTGACCTTACTATCTCCATCGCAGGTGATAGACTACTGACCGACATCCACTATAAACCGACTGACTCCCATGGCTATCTGGACTACACTTCTTTACCCCCTGCTTCCTGTAAGGACTCCATCTCCTACTCCCAATTCCTCCGTCTATGCCGCATCTGCACCCAGGATGATGCGTTCCACACCAGAGATGTCCTCATTCTTCAGTGAACGGGGGTTCCCCTCTTCTACTATAGATGAGGCTCTCACCAGGGTCTCTTCTATACCCCGTAAGTCTGCTATCACTTCCCATCCCCCCACTCGTAACTAGGGCAGATTCCCCTTGTCCTCACCTTCCACCCTACCAGCCGTCACATACAACAAATAATCCTCCAACATTTTCGCCACCTCCAATGGGATCCAATCACCGCCCACATCTTACCATCTCCTCCCATGTCTGCTTTCCGCAGAGACCCCTCCCTCCATAACTCCCTGGTCAATTCATTGCTTAAAGCACACGGTATTGGGGGTTCAGTATTGATGTGGATAGAGAACTGGCTGGCAGACAGGAAGCAAAGAGTACGAGTAAACGGGTCCTTTGCAGAATGGCAGGCAGTGACTAGTGGGGTACCGCAAGGCTCAGTGCTGGAACCCCAGCTATTTACAATATATATTAATGATTTGGACGAGGGAATTGAATGCAACATCTCCAAGTTTGCGGATGACACGAAGCTGGGGGGCAGTGTCATAGCTGTGAGGAGGATGCTAGGAGGCTGCAAGGTGACTTGGATAGGCTGGGTGAGTGGGCAAATGCATGGCAGATGCAGTATAATGTGGATAAATGTGAGGTTATCCACTTTGGTGGCAAAAACAGGAAATAGACTATTATCTGAATGGTGGCCGATTAGGAAAAGGGGAGATGCAACGAGACCTGGGTGTCATGGTACACCTGTCATTGAAAGTAGGTGTGCAGGTGCAGCAGGCAGTGAAGAAAGCGAATGGTATGTTAGCATTCATAGCAAAAGGATTTGAGTATAGGAGCAGGGAGGTTCTACTGCAGTTGTACAGGGTCTTGGTGAGACCACACCTGGAGTATTGCATACAGTTTTGGTCTCCTAATCTGAGGAAAGACATTCTTGCCGTAGAGGGAGTACAGAGACGGTTCACCAGACTGATTCCTGGGATGTCAGGACTTTCATATGAAGAATGACTGGATAGACTCGGCTTGTACTCGCTAGAATTTAGAAGATTGTGGAGGGATCTTATAGAAACTTACAATATTCTTAAGGGGTTGGACAGGCTAGATGCAGGAAGATTGTTCCCGATGTTGGGGATGTCCAGAACAAGGGGTCACAGTTTAAGGATAAGGGGGAAATCATTTAGGACCGAGATGAGAAAAACATTTTTCACACAGCGAGTGGTGAATATGTGGAATTCTCTGCTACAGAAGTAGTTGAGGCCAGTTCATTGGCTATATTTAAGAGGGAGTTAGATGTGGCCCTTGTGGCTAAAGGGATCAGGGGGTATGGAGAGAAGGCAGGTACAGGATACTGAGTTGGATGATCAGCCATGATCATATTGAATGGCGGTGCAGGCTTGAAGGGCCAAATGGCCTACTCTTGCACCTATTTTCTATCTCTATGTTTCTACGTTTCCCACCCAAACACCCCCTCTCCTGGCACTTTCCCTTGCAACCGCAGGAAATGCTACACTTGCTGCTTTACCTCCCCCCTTGACACCATTCAAGGACCCAAGCAGTCTTTCCAGGTGCGGCAGAGGTTCACCCGCACCTCCTCCAACCTCATCTATTGCATCCGCTGCTCTAGGTGTCAGCTGCTCTACATCGGTGAGACCAAGCGTAGGCTTGGCGATCGCTTCGCCCAACACCTCCGCTCTGTTCGCATTAACCAACCTGATCTCCCGGTTGCACAGCACTTCAACTCCCCCTCCCATTCTGAATCTGACCTTTCTGTCCTGGGCCTCCTCCATGGCCAGAGTGAGGACCACCGTAAATTGGAGGAGCAGCCCCTCATATTTCGCAGTTTACACCCCAGCGGTATGAAGATTGACTTCTCTAATTCCAGGTAATCCCTGCTTTCTCCTCCCCTTCTCAGCTCTCCCTCAGCCCCCTTATCCCCGCCCCTTCCTTTCTTCTTCCGCCCCCCCCCCCCCCTTCACATCAGTCTGAAGAAGGGTCGCGACCCGAAACGTTGCCTATTTCCTTCGCTCCATAAATGCTCCCTCACCCGCTGAGTTTCTCCAGCATTTTTGTCTACCTTCGATTTTCCAGCATCTGCAGTTCCTTCTTAAACATATTAATGACAAAATCAGTTCACCTATTTCTCTATGTTTGCCCATGATGGAAAAGTTGTTTTCGCCAAGAGGGATCACTTTTATTGCTAATCACTTCTGTCACTTTGAATTAGTTTAGTTTAGTTTTGTTTTGAGATACACCACGAAAACAAGTTCTTCAGCCCACCGGGTCCATGCCGACTATTGATCCCTATTCACACTAGTTCAATGTTATCCCATTTTCTCGTACACTGCCTATTCACAAAGGGCAATTACAGAGGCCAATTGCCCCGAAACTCGCATGTCTTTGAGATATGGGAGGAAATCAAATCAAATCAAATCAAATCAACCTTTATTGTCATCTTGCAAAGCAACAGTTGCACAGTGCAAAATGAGAAGACGTTTCCCAGGGAATACCGGAGCTTCGGACATGAAACTTAAAACATTTCACACATAATAACAATAAAAAACAATCCAGTCCCTGATGAAACAGCATAAATAGTTAAAAGCAGGTAAAACAGCAACATTAAAATACAGTAAAACCAATCATTAAAATGTCCAGGGCAGCTGATTTGAGTGGCCAGTGTCAGAGTTATTAAAATGTCAATGCAAAGCCGCAGAATCAGATGACTGTGAGTACAGATTGACTGTTTAGCAGCCTCAGCCTGTGGCAGGAAGCTGTTTAGCAGTCTTATAGTCTGGGCTTTGATGCTACGGTATCTCTTGCCTGAAACTGGAGCACCTGGAGGAAATCTACATGGTCACAGGGAAATCATGCAAACTCCACACAGATTATATAGATAGAAGAGCATCAAATTTAATTTATTGATGCTTAACCAGGGGCTGGTTATAAGGGCAGTCAGCAACCATTTTATGGGAAAACGCAGTAAATTTTAGTTCTGCCATGTCTATTCCTTACATTGGCATGGGAACATCATTAACATAGTATAATTTGGATGTAGGACATTTGAGGAATATACCATAAAAAGTTCTGTATAAAATATCGGTACCCTGTTCTTCTTGGGATTGTACTTCAATTTTTAATCCCTGACTGTTCAAAAGTTTAAAACGTTTGCGATGAAAGTGCACAGATATCATAGACTACAGCAAAAAAAAAATTGCTGAAGAAGGTTCACAACCCAAAACATCGTCCATCCATTTCCTTCCGCAGATGCTGCCTGACCCATTGAGTTCCTCCAGATTATTGCATTGGTGTCATTATAGGCCATGAATATGTAAAGACCTGTTTCCTGCCTCATTTCAAATCCATGCTCTACATTAAATATGAATAACATAACTTGGTCACTGCTGCATCAGTTTTATCAAACACCAATTAATTCTGTTGGAAATTGGCTGTCAATTTTTATTTTTATTTTCTATCTATTCAGAACTCTGTGTTGACTGAGTCTGTCTGTGACAAAGAGTCTTGAGATAGGTTGAACTTGTACCCACAGTCATAAAAATGGGTACTTTGAAAGTACTACTTTCATACCAATCTCGTTTTCCCTGCTCAGTCACCAGAGAGGTAAAATGGTTGTGGAAAGATGTTTATAATTTGCTTGCAGACTATCCAAAGTTTGTTTCATCTGAAGATACAGCAAAAAACGGCAATTGGCAAGGACAATTGGCAAAGTGCCCATTGGGTTTAAATACTGCAGAGGAAGTCTTCCTGGAATTCATTGCTTGTTCAAGTTTTTGGTGGCTCAGATGTGTCGGGGCTCATTATTTCCAACAATAAGTTTACCAGTTGCAACTTCCCAGCCTTGATCATAGCCCTGGAGAGTTGCAAAATCTTTGGCATATGATTTAGACAAATATTACGCAATTCTTGTTTGATTCTCTCGAGTTGATACTTTGTCACAGCCTTTTCTATCCACTCTTCCACTTCGAGGATAATCGTCTCCTCGCTGGATTTTCCCTGGATGAACAGTGACAGCAGCGACTCCATGAGGCGGTGGAAGCTCTCGGAGTACTGTGACCCCACATCGTCCAGCTCGATGGCCTGCTTGAAGCATTCGGCAGCATTGCGTTCCTCACCTTTGACCTGCAAGCATTTCCCTCGCAGGACCTGGATCTCAGGCAGAGTGTCTCCGGGATCATATTCCATGGCTTTAGCAAAAAAAACCAAGGCACTGTTTAGAGCATTTTCATCCACAGGTTGAAGTTCCTGCACAGCATCAACACCCATGTAGTAACAGACCTGTCAACGATACAGAATTAGGTTAGTCCCCCTCTATAGACCATAAGATCATAAGACATTGGAGCAGAATTAGGCCATTTGGCCCATCAAGTCTGGTTCGCCATTTGATCATGATCCATCTTGCCATTTCAACACCATGCTCCTGCCTTCTATCCATAACCATTGACATCCTTACTATAACCATATAACCATATAACAATTACAGCACGGAAACAAGCCATCTCGGCCCTACAAGTCCGTGCCGAACAACCTTTTTTTCCCCTTAGCCCCACCTGCCTGCACTCATACCATAACCCTCCATTCCCTTCTCAACCATATGCCTATCCAATTTATTTTTAAATGATACCAATGAACCTGCCTCCACCACTTCCACTGGAAGCTCATTCCACACCGCTACCACTCTCTGAGTAAAGAAGTTCCCCCTCATATTACCCCTAAACCTCTGTCCCTTAATTCTGAAGTCATGTCCTCTTGTTTGAATCTTCCCTATCTCAAAGGGAAAAGCTTGTCCACATCAACTCTGTCTATCCCTCTCATCATTTTAAAGACCTCTATCAAGTCCCCCCTTAACCTTCTGCGCTCCAGAGAATAAAGACCTAACTTATTCAACCTATCTCTGTAACTTAGTTGTTGAAACCCAGGCAACATTCTAGTAAATCTCCTCTGTACTCTCTCTATTTTGTTGACATCCTTCCTATAATTGGGCGACCAAAATTGTACACCATACTCCAGATTTGGTCTCACCGATGCCTTGTACAATTTTAACATTACATCCCAGCTTCTATACTCATGCATTCTATACTCATGCACTCAAACCATGCATTACTAATCAACAACCACAATTCAACGATTCAATGATACTTTATTATCACATGTGAGTAGGTAGAATAAAATGTTTGGCTTTGCATATAACCCAGAAAAATCATATAGCAGACCACACCTAGGCAGTACACAAGTGTCGCCACAGTGTGGCGCTGACAAAGTTACAAAAGTTCACTGAACAGTGCTGTCTACTGTCTGCCACCACATCTGGCAGCAGGCCCCCCTCCCCTCTCCCCTCCCCCCCCCCCCACACTGCCTATCAATCTCCGCTTTATAAATACCCAACGGCAGCTTCCACATCCATATGTGACAATGAACTCCACAGATTCACCACCTTCGGGCTAAAGAAAATCCTCCTCATCTCCATTTAAATGGTACAGGTATGTCCTTTTATTCTGAGGCTGTGCAATTTGGCACTACACTCTCCCGCTTATCCTCTCCACAACCACTCTATCTAGGCTTTTAACTAGTTAGTTTAGTTTAGTTTTGGTTTATAGACATAACATGGAAATGAGGTCCATGCTGACCAACCATCCATCACCCGTCCACGAGTTCTCTCCGACATAACCAGCGACAATTCACTGAAGCCAATTGACCAGCAAACCTGCACGCATTTGGAATGTGCGAGGAAACCAGAGCACCAGGAGAAAACCCATGCAGTCACGGGGAGAATGCGCAAACGTGACAATAAGCTAATCTAAACTAAAAAAAAAACGAAACACCATGCAAACAACAATTGTAATCAGAATCAAACCCAGATATCTCTATCATTGTGAAGTTTCAACTCTACCACTGCACCACCATGCAATCCTATTCGGATGGTTGCAATGAGATTACTATTCCACCAGGGATAATGAATATCTTGCGGCACATTTATGAAAGTAGATGAAACGCCACAAGAGCAGTATTTTAATACTTTACTCTGCATTATTTCAGTACAGTGAGTTGCAGGATATCCTGACTATCATTCATTAATCATAACATACTCAGCCATCAGCAGTGGCCAGCTTTAAATTATTATCTGTCATTGATTTTTAATTTCTCAGGATTGAATCTTTAAACACTGAGATTACATAATCTGACCAGTGTTGCAGGGTAGATTCATGTCTTTTCACAATCCACCTGATTTTACACACCATTGACTTGATTTACACACGCTGAATGGATTAGATTAAGAACAACTCTCAGGAGCTGAAGTGAGTTAATGTAAATATATCCTGTCAGCTCTGATGTTGGAGCAGTTCTCCCACGACTGTAATAAATGTAAATGTCCCAATTCTCATTCACAGTCAATGCTCACCTGCCCCATATCCAGGTATGTTTTCAGGCAGGGCCACGCAAGCAATATTAAATCCAAGTCAGCCTTTGCTTCAGTTAGCAACCGCCTGTCAGGCACCCCACCCTGACTTCTCTTGACACGCTCAAGGTCTTGCATATACTGCTTTACATAAACCTGGAAAAACAAATATAAGCAAAAATATTAACTACTTGGCGCAAGAGCTTTCTCCTCTGAGATCAGAATTAAATCTTCCTCACTTTATAAACTCATCCTATCCTGTTTGTTCATCTGTGAGGGTTTTTTTGTTAATTTTATTTAAACAGGGACAGTGCATATTAATAAACATTAATAAACATTAATGAAAATGTACATGTAAATATGCAAGATTATAGCCAGTAGCTAATTTCCATCTTTAGTCCCATTAGCTAAATGTTACTTTCCTGTTCCCCAGTGCCCCTCATTTAAAATCCTTGCTTTGTCTCAGGTCCTCGCTTCTTATCACTCTTTTGATCGAGACTTATAAACCCATTTCCAATCCATCCGAACCAATTTTGCCAAAATTCTATTTCTGACCTGTGTTTACATTCCTCCAAGTCCATGACCATTTGGCATCAGCTGCCTGTTACCTCACACTGTCCCACATTAACCCCAGTTACCAAGTTAATTAAATCCAATTGCAGATGCTTACAGTACTGCAGAAGATGTCCGAAACAGTTTAGTTTAGTTTATTAGTCGTATAAAATTTAGAAGATTGAGGGGGGATCTTATAGAAACTTACAAAATTCTTAAGGGGTTGGACAGGCTAGATGCAGGAAGATTGTTCCCGATGCTGGGGAAGTCCAGAACAAGGGGTCACAGTTTAAGGATAAAGGGGAAATCTTTTAGGGCTGAGATGAGAAAAACATTTTTTACACAGACAGTGGTGAATCTGTGGAATTCTCTGCCACAGAATGTCGTTGAGGCCAGCTCATTGGCTATATTTAAGAGGGGGTTAGATGTGGCCCTTGTGGCTAAAGGGATCAGGGGGTATGAAGAGAAGGCAGGTACAGGATACTGAGTTGGATGATCAGCCATGATCATATTGAATGGCGGTGCAGGCTCGAAGGGCCGAATGGCCTACTCTTGCACCTATTTTTTATGTTTCTATGTGTCTATTATTGTCACATAAGATTTATCTTAATTTTCTTGTCTAATTCTCTGCCTATATTTATGATGCCATGTGACTTTCTTTTAAGACAGTCAAATCAGTTTGCCCTACTACCTTTAAAGATTAGTGGGACAATCTCTTTCAGGTCTCTCCCTTTCTGACTTGGTTTGTAATCATACCCTTTAATTAACATTTCCTCTTAGTCTTCCTGACAAATATATACATTTTCAGTACCTGTATGGGCAGGGAGAGGAGAATAATTTAGTTTAGAATTGTGTATTTTTGTCACGTACCGAGGTACAGTGAAAGGCTTTGTTGTTGCATGCTAACCAGTCAGGGAAAAGACTATACATTATTACAATCCACAGTGTACAAACACAGGATAAAGGGGATAACATTTAGTCACAAAGTTCGGTGAAGTCCGATTATAGACAGTCTGAAGGTCTCCCCTGAGGTAGATGGTAGGTCGGGATCACTCTCTAGTTGGTGAAAGGATGGTTCAGTTGCCTGAATGCAGCAGGGAAGAAACTGTCTCTGAATCAGGGAGGTTTGCATTTTCAAACGTCTGTCCCTTGCCTGATGGAGGTGGGGAGAAGGGGAAGCGATTGGGGTGAGATTTCGCCCTTGATTCTGCTGGTGGCCTTGCTGAGGTGGCGTGAAGTGTAGATGGAGTCAAGGGAAGGGAGGTTGGTTTGCACAAAAACTGTGGGTAAACAGTGAAGAAAAAGGCAGATGGAGGCAGATTGATGAAAAGATTCAAGAGCAAAAGAAAAGCCCGAAGAAAGGTATCGACCCAAAACATCAACTGTCCATGTTCTCCAGGGATGCTGCCTGACCCGCTGAGGTACTCCAGCACTCTGTAACTTTTTTTTAATGACCTCTGAGGTTGTGCAGTTCCCCTGTCAAAATCCTCTCGAGAGCTCTGGAAAAGATCATGTTATTGATCACTCACTTCTGGGTGAAATTAGACCAAATGTTTTCAGATTTCTATAGCGTTTTTCTCGCTTCTAGTATTGCTTTTCTCCTGTCCCTGCTTGCTAGGCTTACCATGTCTACACATACCTATCTGTCACACACCCGCCAACATTGATAATAGTGGAAGGTGATGGTGGGTAGCGCAGTGGCACAGATGATAATGCTGCTACCTCACAACACTTGAGTTCCTGATCTCAGGTGCTGCCTGTATAAAGTTTGCACATTCTCCCTATGTTGGTTTCCTCCGGGTGCTCCGATTTCCTTCCACATCCCAAAGATTAATTTATTTCCATAACTTGCCCTTACAGTGTAGGGAGTGATTGCAAAAGAGAGATAACATAAAACTAGTGTGAATAGGTGATTTATGCTTTATATTAACAAATGTTGGGACGCAGATACCTTTGCCCTGGTGCTGTAAGCCTGCCAGTTTGTTTGGGGATCTGGAAGAATATTCAAGGCCATGTTACAAATGCCAATTGCCATGTCCTGTTTCCCAAGGAAATGAAAGATTTTGGCAAGCTGATTCAGTATGAATGGATCTGTTTTTGCTGTTTCAATTGCCTGGAAAGTTCACAAAAGAGAAGCAAATTAGATACATATATATATAATGTGCCATTAAAATATCATCTTCAACCCGTTTTAAAGTTAGAGGTTTTTGGCAAAACAGATAGGTTTCCAGGAATGACTGTATAGCAGCATTTCATTTTACATACGTATCTGTAACAAACACAACCAAAGTTGGTGTTCATTGATCAAATTTCATGGCAGTAATGGGACATTCTGTTGCGGTGCCTCCTAGAGGGTAATTAATGCTGAAGTAAGGAGTTTTAACTTTCAATGTATCTGTAACAAACACAACACTCAAGATTCCAGCATCTGCAGTCCCTTTGTACCACCTCTCTCTTGTTGTTCATTTCACTGATGAGAAGGTTCAGCTTTCTATCGCTAAGTTTAATAGCTTTTCTCCACTCACCTGCAGCCTCGCTCGCCTCCACCAGTGTGTATTGCTACTGCCTGGCTTATATTAATATAGTTTACCCCCACCCCTCCTTGCACTTCACCCCATCCCACCAAATCGCTGTTAGTACTACCACAAACTGGTCGCACTTGATAGATCTGGTTGTTATATTAGATTGCTGTATGTTCTATAAGACCATAAGAATAGGAGTTGAATTACACCATTCAGCCCATCGAGTCTACTCCACCATTCAATCATGGCTGATCTATTTTCCCTCTCAACCTCATTTCCTGCCTTCTCCCTGGAACCTTTGATGCCCTTCCTAATCAAGAACCAATCAATTGTTGCTTTAAAAATACCTAATGTCTTGCCTTCCACCACCCTCTGTGGCAACAAATTCCCATCCTCTGGCTAAAGAAATTCATTCTGATCTCCATTCTAAAGGTACGTCCTTTTATTCTGAGGCTGTGCCCTCTGGTCCTAAATTTTCCCATTCCTGGAAACATCCTTTCCACATCCACTCCATGTAGGTCTTTCAAGTTCAAGTTCAAGTTCAAGTGAGTTTATTGTCATGTGTTCCTGTGTAGGACAATGAAAGTCTTGCTTTGCTTCAGCACACAGAACATAGTAGGCATTTACTACAAAAACAGATAAGTGTGTCCATATACCATGATATAAATACACACATGAATAAATAAACTGATAAAGTGCAAATAACAGAAAAATGGGTTATTAATAATCAGAGTTTTGTCCGAGCCAGGTTTAATAGCCTGATGGCTGTGGGGAATTATCCGGTAGGTTTCAATGAGAATCCCCTTCATCCTTCAAAATTCCAGTGAGTACAGGCCTTGAGGTCAGTTGAATTTAGAGCAGGAATAGGGCACTCAGCCCCTCTGCCATTAAATAAAATCATAGCTGATCTAATTACAGCTGCAAATCCACATTATGATTAACCCACAGTTCATCTGCTTGCTTCTCAAGAGTGTTTCTGTGCCCGTATTAAAAAATTCAAAGGACGTGTCACCATTGCTGTTTGAGCAAGAGAGTTTCAAAGGCTCTTGGCTCTCTTTGAGAAACAATTTAAACTCATCTCTTGCATAAACTGGTGATGGTTTATTTTCGAGCAGTTTTAGGTTCTACCACTAGAGGAACCATAATCAGCAAATTTAGCAATTTGCTTCTTCTCCTATCTCTGCCTCTTCATCCACATCATATTGTTAACAAACCGTTAACAATTGAAACCCAAATAACAATTCCTTAGCACACCACTCATTGCAACATGTTAACTGAGAAAGGCCACTTATTTTCTCTTTGTTTCGTCCCTTTGTTTCCTTATAGCCCACTCATTTTCCATCCCTGCCGTCATATTTCTCCCAATGCCCTGTTTATTTTCTGAAAGCCACTGTCATTCACCTTAATTTGTATTTAAACCCTTAATACAAATCTTCTCTTGAACTTTTCTGTTCCCCAACAACACTATATTAAATTTCCTTAGCACCCTTTCTAAGGTATTAGCATATTTCCTGGTGTGCGGTAGCTCGATCTGCCCACATCATTTCAATAAAGCTTGTACAATGCTTCCAATAACACAGCACTAAAGGAGTGATTGGAACGTTTGCCTTTTTTAATGGCCTTCTCAACTTGATCTGTCATGACATACTTCCAAGTCAATATGCTGTGCAACCTGCAAGTGAATCTACGACTGGTGGTGTTCCTCTACACATTTCAGCCTTGTCCTTCTTCAGGGAAGAGGCTGTGGGCTTACGTGGTGTTGTTGAAACAATCTATCAGAGTATCTCCCGTGCACCACACGGCAATGCACTAGTGGCAAAGGTTAAAACAAAACTTTTCTCAAACAAAATCCAGTGTCGATGCTCACGTAATTAATTAAACAAATTAATATCTTTAATTTAAAAAATAATGAAATCACTGAAACAGGTCTAAAATTATAAACACCATACAGTACTTAGATTTAAATATCAAAGAATCTTTGAATTAAAAATGGATATTAGCCCGAGATGGGGTGTTCATAACAGGAGCTTGATTTTGTGTATGGATGTCCATTGATATAAGATGGTTTTTTCTAAGGCAGTGTAGTTCAGAGCTAAATTACTCTGCAATTACTCACAATTACTCTGCAATTACTTACAACTACAAAGCATCTCGAAGTTGCCAAATCTAATTTAAAATAGCCTACAAAATTTCCAATTTCCCCCTTTCAATTAACATCCTGTTATGATCCAGGACCACTATGGTCTCATCTAGGACCATAATCTATATTAAGTTCCGATATTTGTTTTATTCACAGGGAACCATGAAAATGAAGCTCTTCCTTTTCTGACAGATAAGGCATATCAGACACACAGATATTCCCCTTTATGGTCGGAGCTGAGTTCCCAACTGTTGGTCATTGAAATGCTTCAAACAATGATTTTCTCACACTTAATTCTAGTGAAACTAACCTGTCCATAACAATCCAGTGGATCAGTCCCAGAAAAGCCACAATCATGGATTGCCATTGGAGTACTGGGAAAAGAATCCTTCCGCTCCAACATCATTCCCAGATAGCACCAAGCAAGAGCTGGAAAAAAGAAAACAAACAAGGAATGGAAATGGGCTTATCAATAACTTCTAGCCTTAGTTTTTAATTAATAAAATTAAATTTTAATACTGTATATGTCAATGACTTTATAGGGCAAACTGTTTGCTTTTTTGGCTAAAACAAACAGCAGCATCTGTGGAGGAAATGAACAGATGAGGTTTTGAAGTCTGAAGAAGGGTCTCGACCAGAAACGTCTCGACCATGAATTACTCCAGCATTTTGTGTCTATCTTCGATTTAAACCAGCATCTGCAGTTCTTTCCTACAGATTAAGTTTTGAGTTGGGACCTTTCTACAGGTTGAAGGGCGATCCAAAATTGAAATTTCATCTGTCCGTTCTCTCCACAGATGCTGCCTGACCTGCTGAGTTCCTCTGGCAGTTTGATTTTTGCTCAAGATTCCAGCATCTGCAGTTTCTTGTGCTGTTACTTTTTTAGCTCCCCTGTCATTACTATGTCCTAGTTCACTCTGGATCACTCCACCTTTACTACCACCTCAAGCCACCATTCCACCCCACCAACAATATCTCCAATATCGAGGGACCCTGCTATTTCCACCGTTCAATTAATCTTCATTCTCCTCATCTCAACAGATATGAATCTGACAAATAACAGGATAATACCTAACACAGAAAAATGCAAAATATGTACAAGTTCAAAGCAAACTATCAGTAATAATTAAAGAGCATAATATTAGTGTATTATATATTAATATTATATATATATATTTTATGTTATATATTGTATTTATATATTATATTAATCATGACATTAGTATATTATACGCAATGGGTTATATTATATATTCATGATATTAGTCTGAAGAAGGATCTTGACCCAAAACATCACCTATTCATGTTCTCCAGAGATGCTGCCTGACCTGCTGAGTTACTCCAGCACCTGGTGTCTTTCTTTGGTAAACCAACATCTGTGATTCCTTCTTATTTCATGATATTAGTGCTTTGTGTTGTTTTCTTTCATTAGAAGCAGTAACAATGCAAGCAGGTAGATGGGACTAGTCTAGATGGGACATGTTGGCCGGTGTGGGATAGTGGGCAAGACTCAATGACTCCTTAACTAACATAGCTAATGAAAGTATTTTCATGGTACGGTATGAGTTAATCTGATATTCCACTTTATTTTCTTTCGAGGGCACACAACCTCTTACACTACCTTGGTATTCAGCACTGTCAGACTTCAGCACCTCCCGCAGTAATGCTAGAGCTCTATTGAAAGACAGCAGGCGCTTCTGATCAGGGCCTCTCGTGTTCATTAACATTCCATCCAGTCTACCAGAGAAGAAGAGAAAGCTAAACAAAAAATCTGAGGAATGTAGAAACAAAGTAAAAAAAATTCTGTCTTGGATTAAATAAGATTGGCGTCTCAGATGGTCAAGGAGCAGTCACACCCCGGCCACTCCCTCTTCTCCCCTCTCCCCTCAGGGAAGAGGTGTAGAAGTGTGAAAAAGCACACCTTCAGATTCAGGGACAGTTTCTTCCCAGCTGTTATCTGGCAACTGAACCATCCAACCAATAACCTGATCGACTATCTACCTCATAGGAGACTATCTTTGATCCGACTTTTCCAAACTTGCACTTAATGTTATTCACATTATTCCATTTATCATGTATCTCTACATTGTGAATGGCTGGATTGTAATCATGTATTGTCTTTCCACTGACTAAAGGGCCTGTCCCACTTTCACGAGTTATTCACAAATTCTCCCGAGTTTTCCCCTTGATTCAAACTCGCAGAATGTTCGTAACGAGTCTGTAGGAGGAGGCCGTAGGAGTCCCTAGATATATCGTAGCGGCTCGTTATGCCAGCCGTAGGTACTCGGGGCTATTCTTTTACTCGTGGACATTTTTTATCAGGCTGGTAAAAACGTCCCGACTTACCTGATGCCCCGAGTACCAACGGCTGGAATAACGAGCTGCTACGATATATCTACGGACTCGTACGGCCTCCTACGGACTCGTTACGAACATTCTGCGAGTTTGAATCAAGGGGAAAACTCAGGAGAATTCGTGAATAATTGGGAAAGTGGGACAGGCCCTTCATTAGCACGCAACAAAGGTTTTTCACTGTACCTTGGTATAATAATATAAAGAGGACTAAATGAGACTAAACTAAACTAAATAGTTTAGATTCCATGGAGTATGGGGATCAGTGGAACTAGAGGGATAGAAAAATGCTAATATTTCAGCTGGTGATATTATTAATTTCTCCTACCTGATATACATGGTGGCCATTGTAAAATACCAACTCCTTTTTTCTTCTGAGGGTATCTGTAACAAAGAAATAAAGCTATAACATAATTACAGTATCTATGTTGGCCTTTCATTAGCGATGTTACAAAACCTACCTTCAGCGGGGCTGCAGATCTGTCACTGGCTGTGTGTGCGACTGGGGGTAGGGTGTTGACATGGATAGAAAATTGGTCGGCAGACAGGAAGCAAAGAGTAGGAGCAAACGGGTCCTATTCAGAATGGCAGATAGTGGCGAATGGAGTGCCGCAAGGCTCGGTGTTGGGGCCGCAACTGTTTACCATATATTAATGATTTGGAAGAGGGAATTAGGAGCAACACTAGCAAGTTTGCGGTTGACACAAAGTTGGGTGGCAGTGTGAACTGTGATGTTAGGAGGTTGCAGGGAGACCTGGACAGGTTGAGTGAGTGGGCAGGTGCAGTATAATGTAGATAAATGTGAGGTTATCCGCTTTGGTGGCAAAAATAAGGGGGCAGATTATTATCTCAATGGGGTTAGGTTAGGCAAGGGGGAGGTGTAGCGAGACCTAGGCGTCCTTGTACACCAGTCACTGAAAGTTGGCGTGCTGGTACAGTAGGCAGTGAAGACAGCTAATGGAATGTTGGCCTTCATGACAAGAGGATTTCAGTATAGGAGTAGAGGTTCTTTTGCAGTTGTATAGGGCTCGGGTGAGACCACATCTGGAGTATTATGTACAGTTTTGGTCTCAGAACTTCAGGAAGGACATCCTTGTGATTGAGGCTGTGCAGCGTAGGCTCACGAGATTGATCCCTGGGATGGCGGGACTCTCATATGAGGAAAGATTGAAAAGACTAGGCTTATATTCACTGGAGTTTAGAAGGATGAGGGGGATCTTATAGAAACATATAAAATTATTAAAGGACTGGATAAACTAGATGCAGGAAAAATGTTCTCAATGTTGGGTGAGTCCAGAACCAGGGGCCACAGTCATAGAATAAAGGGGGAGCCATTTAAGACTGAGGTGAGAAAAAACTTTTTCACCCAGAGAGTTGTGAATTTGTGGAATTTCCTGCCACAGAGGGCCGTGGAGGCCAAGTCACTGGATGGATTTAAGAGAGAGTTAGATAGAGCTCTAGCGGCTAGTGGAATCAAGGGATATGGGGAGAAGGCAGGCATGGGGTTACTGATTTTGGATGATCAGCCATGATCACATTGAATGGCGGTGCTGGCTCGAAGGGCCGAATGGCCTCCTCCTGCACCTATTTTTTATGTTTCTATGACTCTGGAGCCTTTGGGGGAGGGGGAATTAAAATGCAGGTTTGTATCGTTTGTCGGAGAGGGATTTCCTCGGGCTGCTGGTCGATGAAGAAAAATCAATCAGACTTCAATCGGAAAAAAAATAAAAATAAAATAAATCGCTGGACAATTTAATCGTTAGATTAAAGTAAAAGCCGACTTCTAACGCCTTCAACGTCTTCAACGTGATGGATCGCAATATCAGGACAAAACAAAGGGCAAGTCGTATATTTCACATATAATCTTGCTACTTGGGGTTGTTTTAGTTTAATTTTACGATGCGAAAATGTTAATTAACCCCCAAACAATTCGACCGTGTCTTGCCTGCCGATATGGGCTTAAAATGTATGTCAACGGTAACGTTCCAATTGATCACATTCCAGAAACACCCACTTGCAAGATGATTAAAATTCTCTTTTGTTTTGGACAATCATGTCATAACAGCATCTAAATCGTCTATATTTTGTGTAATAGCCTATCCATAATCAATATTTTTATACTAAATATCCACAACCGTTTTAGTCACATGTATTGTGCAAAAAATAGTAATTTTGATTATATTGAGAATGGATGTTTCTAGATTAATTTATGGGAATTAAACATTAAATTCCTTCCATTTGGCATATAAGTTCATGACAGTGAGATTTAAAAATCATGTTATATTGTGAATTTGTGTGTGAATGGGATTAGTTTGTTATTTGGATACTTAGGCTATTTAAAAAATTTAGCCTTTTCTTAAGAAATGGATAGATGTTTAGATCTAGAATTGATTTGATGAAACTGATGAATATGATTTTTTTTGGGGGTATTTACTATTTGTTTTAGCATTTAACTTTATCATTTCTAGCTTTTTTTCTAAAACTGCAAATAATAACTTGTTTCTATTAATACTGTTCAGTGTATTTTTTCCTTTACATTTAAACAGATGTCTCCGAAGAAGAAATGGAAATTTGTCAATCCAAATGCCCAGACCGATTTAGACAGCATTCGCAGAGATTATCCGAATTTGGACTACTCCAAATGTGATGATCTACAGGACATTCTTAATGGGAAAGTAGTGGGTAGAAAGGCATGTCATGCATGGTTTGAAGAGCAAAAACTTGTAGTTTACAAAATTGAAAAGTTGAGGAAAAACAAGGTGTAAGAAGTTGCTTATTGGTTACAATCTGAGGAGTATGATGATGCTACTGATTTTTTATTTTTTTTTAAATTTTATTTATTAGAAGCAAGTGTACAAAAATATAACCAGCGGCATATGATATAATACAGTTATTGTACAGCTTCAATTTTGATTTTATCTATAGTTGAGAGAAAAGAAGAAAGAAAAAGCAAGAGAGGAAAAGTGGCATGTGCAAGGATAGAACCCCTAGACTACCAAAGTGGTGTAGCCAAAGAGTGAGTAAGTAAAATAAATAAGGAAGACGTAGAGAAATAAAAAGACAAAAACAGAAAGAAAAACAAAAGGTGATGATATACCTGCCTCGCATCCCTCCCCACCCATCACCCAACCCGTAATTAGATTTAACTCCAAAATTGTGTTGCACCATACTATCCTTGTAATAAATCAATGAATGGCATCCATGTCTTCGAAAAATGCCCTGGTTTTTCTGCTAAGACAAGTCTAATATTTTCAAGATGTAGTGTCTCAGACATGTTTGTAATCCATATTTTAAGAGTAGGGACAGATGTATGTTTCCAAAATTTTAGTATTAGTTTTTTTGCCGTTATCAGGCCATAATTAAAGAAACATCTTTGAAATGGCGATAGCTCAGAGCAGGCTTCTGTCGTTCCTAGAATAATCAATTCTGTGTGGGGGTCCAATTTTGTTTTTAGTGTTTTTGAGAGAATTTCAAAAATTCCTCTCCAAAAATTATGTAATTTTATGCAAGAGGCGAAGGAATGTGTTATAGTTGCTTCTTGAAGGAGACATATCACAAATAGGAGATACATTTGGAAAGATCTTATTCAGTTTAGACTTTGAATAGTAGAGTAAATGCAGTATTTTAAATTGAATTAATGTATGTCTAACGTTAATCGAACAATTGTGTGTATATAAAAGGTTTTCTTCCCATCTGTCTTTTGGAATTTCTAGGCTTAGTTCTTCTTCCCAGTCTCTTCTAATTGCTTCCGACGATGGGATTTCTATATTTAGAAGGGTGTTATACAAATATGATGTTAAGTTGTTTGACTCTGAATTTCTATTCATACTTTCGTCTAGTATATCTGGTAGCAAAGTTTGGTAGTCCTGGGTATATGTTTTCAGATAGTCTTGAATTTGAAGATATCTGAAATATTGATTACCTTTCATGTGATATTTCGACTGTAATTCTTGAAATGAGAGAAGAGTTCCCATCGTAAAGATCTCCAAGTTTTTTGATTCCCAGTCTTTACCAATATGTAAACGCTTTATATATAATAGATGGCTTGAACAAAGGGTTACTGGCTACTGATTATGATATAGGAAAAGGATTTATAGCAAAAGGATTTGAGTATAGGATCAGGGAGGTTCTACTGCAGTTGTACAGGGTACTGGTGAGACCACACCTGGAGTATTGTGTACAGTTTTGGTCTCCAAATCTGAGGAAAGACATTCTTGCCTTAGAGGGGTACACAGAAGATTCACCAGACTGATTCCTGGGATGTCAGGACTTTCATATGAAGAAAGACTGGATAGACTCGGCTTGTACTCGCTAGAATTTAGAAGATTGAGGGGGGATCTTATAAAAACTTACAAAATTCTTAGGGGGTTGGACAGACTAGATGAAGGAAGATTGTTCCAGATGTTGGTGAAGTCCAGGACAAGGAGTCACAGTTTAAGGATAAAGGGGAAATCGTTTAGGACCGAGATGAGAAAAACATTTTTCACGCAGAGAGTGCTGAGTCTCTGGAACTCTCTGCCACAGAAGGTAGTTGAGGCCAGTTCATTGGCTATATTTAAGAGGGAGTTAGATGTGGCCCTTGTGGCTAAATGGATCAAGGGGTATGCAGAGAAGGCAGGTACAGGATATTGAGTTGGATGATCAGCTATGATCATATTGACTGGCGGTGCAGGCTTGAAGGGCCGAATGGCCTATTCCTGCACCTAATTTCTATGTTTCTATGTTTTCTATATGCCAATGTACCAGCTAGCAACTGATCTTCTCCATAAAGACTTGGTCTATTGCTACAAATTGTAATTTATTTACCTATCTGTTATGGACTTATAGTATATAATACAATAATATTAAAGTTCTGATCTTGAGAATTTTCAAGGCATAGAACAAATTCTCTCAAAAAACCCCAAAAAACAAAATTGGACCCCGACACGGAATTGATTATTCTAGGAACGTCAGAAGCCAGCTCTGAGCTATCAATATTTCAAAGACGTTTCCTCAATTATGGCCTGATAACGGCGAAAAACGTATACTGACATTTTGGAAACATACGTCTGTCCCTACTTTTAAAATGTGGATTACAAACATGTCTGAGACGCTACATCTTGAAAATATTAGACTTGTCTTAGCAGAAAAACCAGAGCATTTTTCGAAGACATGGATGCCATTCATTGATTTATTACAAGGATAGTATGGTGCAACACAATTTTGGAATTAAATCTAATTACGGGTTGGGTGATGGGTGGGGAGGAATGCGAGGCAGGTATATCACCACCTTTTGTTTTTCTTTCTGTTTTTGTCTTTATTTCTCTATGTCTTCCTTATTTATTTTACTTACTCACTCTTTGGCTACACCACTTTGGTAGTCTAGGGGTTCTATCCTTGCACATACCACTTTTCCTCTCTTGCTTTTTCTTTCTTCTTTTCTCTCAACAATAGTTAAAATCAAAATTGAAGCTGTACAATAACTGTATTATATCATATGCCGCTGGTTATATTTTAGTACACTTGATTCTAATAAATAAATAAATAAAAAAATCAGTAGCATCATCATACTCCTCAGATTGTAACTAATAAGCAACTCTGTACACCTTGTTTTTCCTCAACTTTTCAATTTTGTAAACTACAAGTTTTTGCTCTTCAAACCACGCATGACATGCCTTTCTACCCACTACTTTCCCATTAAGAATGTCCTGTAGATCATCACATTTGGAGTAGTCCAAATTCGGATAATCTCTGTGAATGCTGTCTAAATCGGTCTCTTTTGCTGGGCATTTGGATTGACAATTTTGCATTTCTTCTTCGGAGACGTCTGTTTAAAATGTAAAGGAAAAATAACACTAAACAGCATTAACAGAAACAAGTTATTATTTGCAGTTTTAGAAAACAAAAGGTAGAAATGATAAAGCTAAACGCTAAAACAAATAGTAAACACCCAACAAAAAAATTCATATTCATCAGTTTCATCAAGTCAATTACTAGATCTAAACATCTATCCATTTCTTAAGAAAAGGCTATTTTTTTTAAATAGCCTAGGTATCCAAATAACAAACTAATCCCATTCACACAAGAATTCACAATATAACATGATTTTTAAATCTCACTGTCTCAACCTGTCCAGGTCACCCTGCAACCTCCTAACATCCTCTTCACAGTTCACACTGCCACCCAGCTTTGTGTCATCCGCAAACTTGCGAGTGTTGCTCCTAATTCCCTCTTCCAAATCATTAATATATATGGTAAATAGTTGCAGCCCCAACACCGAACCTTGCCGGCACTCCACTCGCCACTACCTGCCATTCTGAAATGGACCAGTTCACTCCTACTATTTGCTGTCTGTCTTCCAACCAATTTTCTATCCATTATTTGTTGCATTGAAAATAGTGTTTATTACTATTTCGGTCACAACGGTTAATTTTGTAATTAGCTACAATTAGGCAACTAACTAATTACCTCGGGAAACGCCGCGGCGGCTACCTCCCGCTCACCTGGTTCCTGCCATACAGCAGAGCTTTGTCATAGAGCCCTATGGCTGAGCGCAGTTTGCTGGCGTGGTCTTCCTCGCTCTGCAAGCCGACGTCGTGAGCGCTGGCGAGGGCGTGTTCAGCCAGACACCTGGCGGCGCGGAGCGGCAGCAGAGACCCAGCGTCCCCTGTCTCGCCTCCGTCCCGTTTCAACCCCATCAGCCGCGACAGGCGCTCCACGCAATCGGCCGCCGGCCCTTCCCTTTCCATCCGGTCGTACACGTAGCCCAGGTTAGCCCAGGCGTTGAGGTTGCCCGGCTCCTCCCGGCACACGCCGGAGAAGAGCTCTTCGGCCACTTGGTACTCGTCCAGGTGGAAAGCCAGGACGCCCAGCAGGTTGCGGAGGGCGAGGCGCTGCGCTGGGTGCGGGACCTCCAGCTGCAGGCTCTGCCGTTTCAGCTTATAGTCCCTGCCCCGCAGCCGCTCCGGCATCTGCGGCTCGAAGTTCAAATTCAACTGCAGGTGGAAATGGCCCGGGATGTAATCCATCTCCTGAATGAGGATCTCGATGTCCCGATCCTGCTCTTCCACCATCTCCGGCTCACATAGAGAGCTCCCGATGAACAAGCCCTCTGTCTCTGCCTCTGCCTCTGCCTCTGTCTCTGCGCCTGTCTCTGCCTCTGTCTCTGCGCCTGTCTCTGCCTCTGCCTCTGCCTCTGCCTCTGCCTCTGTCTCTGTCTCTGTCTCTGCCTCTGTCTCTGTGACCAGCCTTCCTGCGTTCCTGACCAGGGTGTGCGCGGCAATGCGATCGCAGTCAGATTGTTCCCATATTTGCTGGCTGTCACGTTTACAGCTTTAAATCTGGGTGGCGGGTTCACTGTTTAGTTTCAACACCCACGCCTGTATGCTGGGTGGCACAAGGAACTGCAGATGCGGATTTACAACAAAACAAATGACACAACGTCCTGGAGTAACTCAACATCAGCCGTGGACGTGGTCAGGCGACGTTTCGTGTCGGGACCCCCCCCCCCCCCCGGTCCCACTTAACAGAAACCTCTGGAGACTTTGCGCTCCACCCAAGGTTTCCGTGCGGTTCCCGGAGGTTTTTGTCAGTCTCCCTACCTGCTTCCACTACCTGCAACCTCCGGCTACCACCTGCAACCTCCGGAAACCGCACGGAAACCTCGGGTGGGGCGCAAAGTCTCCAGAGGTTTTCGTTCAGTGGGACAGGGGTTAGAGAGAGTCATAGAATCATACAGCGTGGAAACAGGCCTTTCGGCCCGACGCCCGCGCGGCCGCACCTACCAACATGCCCCATCTGCACTTGTCCCACCTGCCTGCATTTGGCCCATATCCCTCTAAATCTATCCTATCCATGTACCTGTCCAAATGTTGTTTAAAACGTCGTGATGGTACCTGCCTCCGCTACCCCTCCGCCAGCTCGTTCCATACACCCACCACCGTTTCTGTAAAAAAAGTTGTCCCTCAGGTTCCTATTAAATATTTCCCTGATAAGTTAAAATTATCAGCACATTAAAAATAAGGCCTACATCACCAAACAGATGACATGGGTTATAAGGAGAAGGCAGGAGAATGGGGTTGAGAGGGAAAGATAGATCAACCATTATTGAATGGTGGAGTAGAATTGATGGGCCGAATGGCCTAATTCTGCTCCTATAACTTGTGAACACAGTGTTCTGCAGTCATTTCCCCTTCCCTTGAAAAACCTGTTCAATATTCAGTATTATGAGTTGTGTATCAATCAAGTCCAAAAAAGATTGATGCGATGTGAGGTGTGTTTGGAGCAATCAATAAAATGCTGCTTTACATTCCTTTGTGACTGAACGTTACCTGAAAGAATGTGAGAGATCGAGTCTTTCCTGTCTATTAACAATCAGCATTCCATCCTGACCGTAAATAATTTCACCTGTCAGAAATCTGTTATTTACACAATGAATTGTAATTTATTCCGTCAATGTCAGAAACCAGAATACATACAATTAAATATACGTTTGATTAAATGGAAAATAATACCAAATTGGGTTAGCCAGTATTTAAGCATGATATGAATCAATACTGGATACAAAGAGGGATTTTCAAAGGACTTGTGCAAACAAATATATTGCATGAAAGTAAATAAAGGTGGAAAGAATTGGAAACAGCCCATGGGACAAAGTTACATGCCAAATAATTGATACCGGAATCATTATCTAAAAAAGGTGGCACAGTGGCACATCAGTAGAGTTGCTACCCTACAGCACCAGAGACCCGAGTTTGATCCTGACTACGGATGATGGCTGTATGGAATTTGTGCATTCTGCCTGCGATCACATGGGTTTTCCTTGAAAGCTCCGGTTTCCTCCCATATTCCAAAGATGTGCAGGTTTGTATTAGCTACTGTGAATTGTTCCTAGTGTGCAGGGGTCGGTGCAGACTCGACGGACAGAAGGGTCTGTTTCCATGCCATATCTCTAAACTACTCTAAAAAACATGGGAATTAAGATAACTGCTACAAATAGGAGATGCTAATTGGCAAAAAAGTTCCATCAGGAATTTTGGATAGCTGCGTTTCCACGCTGTAAGATTCTATAACTCCAACTGGGAATGAGTAATATGACAAGTTAATAAATTATTCAAATTACATTTTATTTATAGATGGAATTTCATTTGCAAATACTTTATTGACTGTCCAGTTTTTGAGTGAGATTCTGACAGTTTAACTGCCAGAGTCTAAGTTGTTGGCCATATTTATCCTCTCAGAACCATCAACAATGATAATTACGGTATTTTTCAATGCAAAATATTACCATTATTGACCTGCAAATGGAGCATTTCGAATGGCAATACTAAATTAGAAAGACATCAAAAATGCCCAATGTATTTCAGGTGAATCCAAATGAACATATGGGAGAGAAAACAATAGAATGTTATGCTAACATGGCTGCATTCAAAAGGTAGTGAACAGGCTTGTGTGCAGCATATATACGATATGGTTCAATTGGGTTGAAAAATTGTCTTTTGCGCTACGCATTCCAATTATTTCTATAGAAAGTATTTGTGAACATTTTTATTGTGGAAACTACTGCTTTTTGTTAAGAACACTTCGGAATAAATTTCAAATGCGAGTATAGTTGGATGATTTGGAACCTCATCTTTCAATGTGTTCATTAAGTTTAGACCGACGTGGAATATCACCTGGACCCACTGCCCTAAATGATTCTCCTTTCTCCTCCCCTGTCCAGCAAACTCAGTGCTGAACTGAGGGTATGCCAGACTTTGCCAAGAGCCATCTTTTGAATGAGACATTGACAAATAACCATCTCCCTATTCAGGCAATTGCTCACAAAAAAAACTGCTCCTCTGATGATCCGTCCATTTGTTCTTTGAGTACAAGTTAAATGTAAATGTGTCTGCATTGCAACCTCCAAGAGAATGCATTGGCTAGTACATTTAATTTCACACTTCATCTTTAGGAAATGTTTCAAAACGATAACTAAGTGCAGTATATATCTTATTTTTGAAAATGCAGAGTGTAGTTAAGTTAGTAGAGAAACACTTTGGGGCAGAAAGCAAAAGAAGGCGGGGTAAAATGGATAACAACAGAATATGATGGCGACTCAGCGAATCCGGCAACAGAGCACAAAGAGGACCCGTTAATATCTCAGGTCTGGGACCTTCATCCCAGGAAAGAGAGAACACGTTAATTTCCAGTAGCAAACAACGCGGGTGGAATGAGAACAAAAGGAATATCACTGGCAGAGGGAGATCAAACAGGTAAATGTAACAACAAAAGAACTGCAGATGCCGGTTTATACCAAAGTTTTACACAAAGTGCTGGAGTAACTCAGCGGGTAACTTAGGCAGCGTCTTTGGAGGAAAAGGGAAGGTGACATTTCGGGTCCAGACCCTTCTTCAGGCTGAGGAAGACTAGACAGTCTGTTTATCGTCTGCACTTTTTCTCTGTTCTCTGTAATGGATGTTCTGTGCAATGGATGTACTCGTTGAAATACGTACATAGAGGAAAAATGCGATTAGTATTCTAATTTTTGTTTCACAAGCAGAACACCAGCTGTTTCAATTTACAATGGTGTGTATGTGTGGCTTCGCTCTGTAAAGTGAGCAGCTCGAAAACTGATCACAGCGTCCACAAGAAGATGCCTTGTAGATTATTAAGCGGTTACCATATCTCATCCACCTTGGATAAGATGCGAGCTTAGAGCATTAGAAGCGACCCGCTACGGTTGGTTATTATTTTATAACTTGCCTTCTTATGATTGTGCGCGCTGATAATGCGCGTTCCTGTTGCTAGGAGCCGTCGCGCTGGGGCTGTGGGAGTGCAACCCTGAAATTAATCAGCCGCTCAAAGAAATTCAATCGCGCCTAGAAACTGCCGGCACCTGAAGCGCGCTGAACACACAATGGAAGATAAACAATTTGAAGGAGCTCCGTTTGGAACTCAGAAAGCCAGGTGAGTCTAAGGTAAACTGAAAGTATATAATCTCTTAGAGTTTAGTGTTGGAGGAATTTAGCGGGCCAGGCAGCATCTGGGGAAGGACAAATGGACAGCCGGCGTTTCCAAAGCACGTTTTTATTTGGAAATGGATCCTTCTTCACCCTGACCCGAAACGTCACCCATCCTTTGTCTCCAGAGATGCTGCCTGACCCGTCGAGTTACCTCGGCACTTTGTGTCTATCTAAGGAACTGCAGAGGCTGATTTACAAACAGAAAATACACAAAGGGTTGGAGTAACTCAGCTGGTCAGGCAGCATCCCCGGAGAACATGGATTGGTGTGAAGAGTCACCTATTCATGTTCTCCAGGGATGCTGCCTGACCAGCTGAGTTACTCTAGTACTTTGTGTCATCCCTTTCCAAAACGTAGCCCGTCCACTCCTTCCCTCTGATGCTGCCTCGCCCGCTGAATTCCTCCAGCACTTTGTGTTTTGCCCTAGATTCCAGCATCTGCAGTTCATGTGGCTACAAACGCACGATCTTCTGGTTCCCTTATTCATTCTCGTTGATCCGAATCACCACACTCACTACAAAACCACTGAGCACTCTCAACCCATTAAAGAACGCCACGCCGGCTAACAATGCATGTGGTTTCCTGGCCTCTGGTGCTGTTCTCAGTTTTTTTTTTAAATCTACCATTAACACCTAATTTCCCCCCAAAATCCTGTTCTTAATTCCCCTATCCCCACAAATAGCAATTCTACCTTCAGTTCCATTCAGCTCCATTTTCTCCGTGAAAATCCTTCATGATCTGTTCCAAATTTCCGCTCTGCCTTCCCACAATTTCACGAGTGAACCCTTTCATGTTCCTGCGCCAACAAGACACTCCAAGTAGCACCGATAAGAGTCGAGACCATTCTTCAGACCCGAAACGTCACCCATTCCTTCTCTCCAGAGATGCCGCCTTGTTCGCTGTTACTCCAGCATGCTGTGTCAGTCTTCGGTGTAAACCAGCATCTGTAGTGCCGTCCTACACACTTGTTAAAAATTGAGGGCCAATTATATCATTGCAGACGGAAGTATGCGGTGCCGGAATACTGGAACTCCAGGAAACAGACAAGTGTGCTAATGTGAATTGTACACACACGTGCCTGACCTAATTTTATGGTTTATGTCATTTCACCCAGCAATGACCACTTGTGTGCGTGGACCACTTTGGATTTTGTATGGTTTAGCCATTAATAAAAATAGTTACAATGCAACTCTATGTTTGGGCATGAGTTTAGTTTAGTTTAGTTTAGTTTATTGTCACTTGTACCAGGGCACAGTGAAAAGCTTTTGTTGTTGCATGCTATCCAATCAGGGGAAAGATTGTACATGATTACAATCAAGCCATCCATAGTGTACAGATACAGGATAAAGGGAATAATATTTAGTTTCCAGTCTTCAGCAAATTTGGGCTGCAACTTAATTCAAAAAGATCAGAAAGGATCTGAGTTTACTCCATAATCTATACTGTGTTAGCTGATCGCAATCAGGTCAGTAGAGTTTAAATTAATCTGCTCTAATCAGGGAAGAGTTCCTACTTGGGACTGCCATCCATTTCCTACATTTGAACCCAGAAATGAACAAGGATAGAAGGCTTAAAGCTGACCCTCGTTCATTATCACTCTTTGGCCAAAGGTCTTGCTGTTGGAACTCACACCTGAATATGGGGGCAGCATACTAGTGCATCTCCTGGAATTGCTCCCAGACAGTGTTAGCAACCTGCGTTCAATCCAGAACTCCAAATGGCATCTGTGTGGAGTTTGTATGCTCTCTCTATAATGCATGTGCTTCCCCTGGGAGCTCCAGTTTCTTCCCATGTCCTAAAGTGGTGCAGATTAAGTTAATTAAGTTAATTGACCTCTGTACAGTGTAAGTGAGTAGAATCTGGGAGTGTTGGTGGGAATGTGGGGAGAATGAAGTAGGATTAGTGTAAAAAGGCACTTGACGGTTGATGTGGCTTGGTGGGCCAACAGTCCTGTTTACATGCTCTTTAAATTTGTGACTCTAGATTAGAAACTTGCCAACCATACCGGAAGGTGAATAGCCTCCTTGTAATTACCTCCTTGCAAAGTAAGCAATACTTTTAAGACAAAATGGGTTGATGTTTTATAGGAAGTACAAATGTACATGGAGAACTATAAATATAGACCAGCTTGATTCTGTCAAGTGTTATAACTAGATGCTTCCAATCACCATTATGTATCACTCGTGTGATTCTCAGGAAGAATTAAAGCTCAGTAATAAAACTTCGAGAAATTTCTCCCTGATTCGCTCAATCAAAAATCATTAATGAAAACAAATATGTAAAAATGGTGCTGATTTTTAATTCATTGCATTTTGACAATATTTGCTTAAGCGCTATTAAGTCCTATTTTCTCTAATACCTTAATCCAGAGTTAGACTATGTTCTTCATTTCAATGCACATTCATTGAAGAGGGAAGTCTTTTCAAAGCCTAATTTTCAGAAGTGAAGAAATGACTTTCACTTGATATGTTGCACTATACACACACATATTGGACCGGTGATAGACACAACATGCTGGGGTAACTCAGCAGGTATTGGGCTCATATTGGACAGCAGCCTGAGACTGGATTATTTATTAGACTAGGTTTACCATGACGTATGCTGTTAGAATGACAATACATTTTGTTCTTAGACTGCAGAAACTATGATGAAACTTAATTCAACCCCCTTATAGATCTTCACATTTTAGTATAATAAGTTAAACCAAGATGGACTTTAAGGCATAGATCTAATTGGTCCTGAATATTCTAATGGATTGATTAACGATGGAAATAAATCGTTATCTTCTGCATATCTAATAAAATAAGACTGTTTTTTTTGTGTACTATTTCTATTGCAGGTTTGATGTGTATGGTGTTCACCCAGACAATAAGTTGCAAGGCAGTTACACTGAAATACCATATGATAAGAGGGCCATCAGCGGACCGGTAAGTCAAAGTGAATATAGAAATCGGGTTGTTTGTCAGAAGATACAGTAGGCAGAACCGCACGCCATTGGATATTCAATGAGCAAAGCCATCATCCTGATGGAAGTTACACCATGCATTTCAGCAGGTGGTAACTTTTGTATCTTAGCTATGTTTTGTGAGGAGAGAGCAGAGGTAAAAGGCCAGAGGGGAACATCAGAGTTTTGTTCAAATATACCCTGATGACTTGCTGCACAATGACAAACATTGTCAGGATTGGTCAGTTTATCCAGTGAGGCAAAATAAATGTTACCAACGAAATTAGGAAAAATGAATTAGAAATATATATTTTTCTGTGTATCAATAGCTAATGATTGAATTGTCTTTCAGGAAGCAAGGCTAGGGCCTGCATATTACGATGTGGACACAGGGGATTTCAGTGCTAGGATTGTTGCCGAGAAAGCATCAGGGCCGGGTTGGGCAAGGGAAAAGGAAATGGAACGCTTTGCTCAAACACCACAGTTATTCTATAAAGAACAAAAGCAAAAACAGAAGTTCTTGGTAAGTAATTATGCGAAAAGAAAGAGATTAGTTAAAACAAATGTAGGTCTCTTGCAGTCAGAAACAGGTGCGTTGATCATAGGGAACAAGGATATGGCGGACCAAATGAATAACTACTTTGGTTCCGTCTTCACTAAGGAAGACATAAATAATCTGCCGGAAATAGCAGGGGGCCGCGGGTCAAAGGAGTAGGAGGAATTGAGTGAAATCCAGGTTAGTCGGGAAGTGGTGTTGGGGAAATTGAATGGATCAAAGGCCGATAAATCCCCAGGGCCAGATAAGCTGCATCCCAGAGTACTTAAGGAAGTAGCTCCAAAAATAGTGGATGCATTAGTAATAATCTTTCAAAACTCTTTAGATTCTGGAGTAGTTCCTGAGGTTTGGCGGGTAGCAAACGTAACCCCACTTTTTAAGAAGGGAGGGAGAGAGAAAACGGGGAATTACAGACCAGTTAGTCTAACACCGGTAGTGGGGAAACTGCTAGAGTCAGTTATTAAAGATGGGATAGCAGCACATTTGGAAAGTGGTGAAATCATTGGACAAAGTCAGCATGGATTTACAAAAGGTAAATCATGTCTGACGAACCTTATAGAATTTTTCGAGGATGTAACTAGTAGCGTGGGTAGGGGAGAACCAGTGGATGTGGTGTATCTAGACTTCCAGAAGGCTTTCGACAAGGTCCCACATAAGAGATTAGTATACAAACTTAAAGCACACAGCATTGGGGATTCAGTATTGATGTGGATAGAGAACTGGTTGGCAAACAGGAAGCAAAGAGTAGGAGTAAACGGGTCCTTTTCACAATGGCGGGCAGTGACTAGTGGGGTACCACAAGGCTCAGTGCTGGGACCCCAGCTATTTACAATATATATTAATGATCTGGATGAGGGAATTGAAGGCAATATCTCCATGTTTGCGGATGACACGAAGCTGGGGGGCAGTGTTAGCTGTGAGGAGGATGCTAGGAGACTGCAAGGTGACTTGGATAAGCTGGGTGAGTGGGCAAATGTTTGGCAGATGCAGTATAATGTGGATAAATGTGAGGTTATCCATTTTGGTGGCAAAAACAGGAAAGCAGACTATTATCTAAATGGTAGCCGATTAGGAAAGGGGGAGATGCAGCGAGACCTGGGTGGCATGGTACACCAGTCATTGAAAGTAGGCATGCAGGTGCAGCAGGCAGTGAAGAAAGCGAATGGTATGTTAGCTTTCATAGCAAAAGGATTTGAGTATAGGATCAGGGAGGTTCTACTGCAGTTGTACATGGTCTTGGTGAGACACACCTGGAGTATTGCGTACAGTTTTGGTCTCCTAATCTGAGGAATGACATTCTTGCCATAGAGGGAGTGCAGAGACGGTTCACCAGACTGATTCCTGGGATGTCAGGACTTTCATATGAAGAAAGACTGGATAGACTCGGCTTGTACTCACTAGAATTTAGAAGATATAGGAGGGATCTTATAGAAACTTACAAGATTCTTAAGGGGTTGGACAGGCTAGATGCAGGAAGATTGTTCCCAATGTTGGGGAAGTCCAGGACAAGGGGTCACAGCTTAAGGATAAGGGGGAAATACTTTAAAACCGAGATGAGAAGACCTTTTTTCACACAGAGAGTGTGAATCTCTGGAACTCTCTGCCACAGAGGGTAGTTGAGGCCAGTTCATTGGCTATCTTTAAGAGGGAGATGTGGCCCTTGTGGCTAAGGGGATCAGAGGGTATGGAGAGAAGGCAGGTACGGGATACTGAGTTGGATGATCAGCCATGATAATATTGAATGGCGGTGCAGGGTCGAAGGGCTGAATGGCCTACTCCTGCACCTAATTTCTATGTTTCTATGTTAATCTTTTCACAGATTTATGTAACTGACTTTTAGTTATTTTGTTTAGAAATCAAAAGCAGTGTAAGCATTAAACAAAATCTGGTGTAAGCATGAAACAAATTCCAAATTATAAGTTGGTTCAGTCTGTCTATCTATCTATCTATCTATCTATCTATCTATCTATCTATCTATCTATCTATCTATCTATCTATCTATCTATCTATCTATCTATCTATCTATCTATCTATCTATCTGTCTATCTATCTATCTATCTATCTCTTCTATATATAACTAAAACTCTCATCTTGTATATATATTTGTTTGTATGTTTGTAGCCAAAACGGTTCAAGATAGTGCAACAATTTTAGGCCCACCTTACTCACCATTCGCCTGAGGTGTGCAGTTGCAAGTTTCATTCAATTTAACAAAGTAATTCCCTTTATAAACTTTAATTAACTTTCAACCCCCCGGGCTCGCTGCGCTCCACTTGCCTGTCCCGTCAGCCGCGAGTGCGCAGTTAGGGTAGGGATGCTGGGCCCGCCGCCATTTTCAGTTCACACCATTTTGACTGGTGTCACAATGGGGATCTCTGGCGTCACAATAGGGACTCAACGGGTCCATGGGTCGTCTAGTATAAAAACTAAAAGTCTCATCTTGTATGTATGTATGTTCTCGAAACACAGCCAAAATGGTACACGATAGTGCAACAGTTTTAGGGCTTTAGACACCATTTGCCTGTATCAAGTTTCATTATATTTTAAAAGTAAATCACTTTATAAACTTTAATGAACTTTAGACTGTGAATGGGACAAGTTTCAATGTGGCAGTCGCGCCGGCGCAGTGCGCTCCCACATGCCGGGCCCGCCAGTTGAACCTGCGCAGTTGGGGGAGGGTTGCTGGGCCCGGTATCTGCCCGTACGCAGTTGGGGGAGGGTTTCTGGGCCCGGTATCTGCCCGTACGCAGTTGGGGGAGGGTTGCCGGGCCCGGCAGCGGCACGCCCAGAAGGAATGAAGAGACAGAATTTGAAATAACTGAACGGCTTGTGGATCTCTGGCAATACAACGGGGACCCAATGGGTCCACGGGTCGTCTGGCACATATTAAAGTTGCCATGCCATGTCAAAGGAAGATCCAGTTATAGAGTTATAGAATCATAAAGCCTAGAAACAGGCTCTTCGGCCTAACTTGCCCACACTGACCATCAGGCCCCATCTATACTAGTCCCACCTGCTTGCGTTTGGCCCATATCCCTCTAAAACTATCCTATCCATGTACTTGTCCAAATCTGTTTTAAACGTTGTGATAGCACATGCCTCAACTACCTCCTCCAGCGGCTCATTCCATATCCTTGCCACCCTTTGTGTAAACAATTAGCCCTCGGGTTTCTTTAGGCTCTATAGGGCGCTGGTCAGGCGGCATTTGGAATATAGTGAGCAGTTTTTGGTACCATATCTGAGGAAGAATGTGCTGGCTCTGGAGAGAGTCCAGAGGAGGTTTACAAGAATGATCCCAGGAATGAGTAGGTTAACACATGATGAGCGTTTGACGCCAATGGGCCTGTACTCACTGGAGTTTAGAAGAATGAGGGCGGACCTCATTGAAATGTACAGAATAGTGAAAGATTTAGATAAAGTAGATGTAGAAAGGATGTTTCCACTGGTTGGAGAGTCTACGACTAGAGGTCATAGCCTCAGAATTAAAGGACGTTCTTTTAGGAAGGAGATGAGGAGGAATATCTTTAGTCAGAGGGTGGTGAATCTGTGGAATTCTTTGCCACAGAAGGTTGTGGAGGCCGTCAGTGGATAAACTGTATTTAAGGCAGAGATAGATAGATTCTTGATTAGTACAGGTACCAGAGGTTATGAGGAGAAGGCAGGAGAATGGGGTTAGGAGGGAGAGATAGATTAGCCATGATTGAATGGCGGAGTAGACTTGATGGGGCCTAATGGACTAGTTCTGCTCCTATCACTTATCATCTTATGATATTATGATCTATTAAATCTATCCCCCCTCATATGAACCGTGTCCTCTGGTTCTTGATTCTGAACTGCCAGAGAATAATTGTACTGAGATGTTACTGAAATGCTGGTTCCTACAGCACACTGATTTTGCCAGATAACAAAGCTTTCATGGTAACCTGCATTGAAGAGGCATGCCACATCACTAGAGCATGGGTTTTTAAGAGCAGATCAATGAACGGTAGTATGGAGACCCAGGGATGACGGTAGCTGGCAAAGCTGTGGCACTGGTGCAATATGAAACACTGTCCTTACAACATGTTCCCAGTTGAATATCTATTGGTATTGGTCTTTGTTTATTATTATCACGTGCACAGTGGTACAATATGTTTGTATGCTATCCAATTAAATCAGATCGCACTATACATGAATGAAATCAATCCATATACAATCACAACATGTAAAGCAAAGAGACAAATAACTGAGTGCAGAATATAGTTTTTCAGCATTGTAGCATTACAGTTCCAGAGAAAAAGTGCAATGTCCACTGTGAGGTAGGTTGGAAGATTTGGATTACACCCTAGTTTATGGGACAGACAGGGAAAGGGTACAGGTAGCATTGTTGTTAAGTTGCTGGAACAGCATCTAGCCTGGACTGTTGTTCCTGGTGCTAGAGTTCTACCCACCAGAGTAGTAGGACCGTTTAAATAAAAATAAATAGAGAGGTATCAGTAAGGCAACCATGAAACTGGGCTGATGCAAAACCCCATTAGGTTTACATCTGCTCTGATGGATATGTGACTTAAGGCCCATCAATGTGATTGTCCCTTAACTACTCCCTTAACTCAGGGAAAATTAGGAATGGAGAATAGGTGCTGACAATACCAGTGACATTCCTGCTTTAGCATTGTGGTTTTTTAAAGGCAGCAAATTTCTACTTTATCTCCTTCCCCTCCCAAAGTGGAAGTGTCTGCATGGTACAGAAAAATGAGAATTGCTACTCTGCTGAAATTAGTCTGGTCTGATCCTTTAATAACTCGGGAGCGGTTGCCTAAAGATAATGCCTGACCCGATGAGTTACTCTTGCACTTGGAAGATTTGTCAATCTTGGAAGATTTGTTCCTTTCACTAGCACAACTGCTGATAATATCCTAGTTAATAATGGAATATTTTATGTATTTTATTAATTTGGGTTTTGGGTTCTGAGTAAATGAAAGCTTTGAAAATTGGGTTCTGTAGAAGGGCTGGGTAATCAGGAAATTGGAGGCCAGCATTCAAACTGCATCCAAGCTGCTTCCTGTTGTGCCCAAGCAAAAGATATGGACCATGGTGAGAGGGGATGTACTTCTTGAGAAGGTTCTGGCTTCTGTTTACAGAAGCCGTAAGAGAGGATAAGCTTTCTGAAACGTTGGAAGTTTTTGCATATGTAAATTTCTGTGGGCAATTGATAAGGATCCTTACCTTGTTTAAGAAGGTACTGCAGATGATGGACCTTTGACTAACTTCCTGTTATTTGTGGGTTTCGTAACAAAAGTTTGTGATCAATATAACCACAGCATGAGAAGTATTGTATCAGTGGCAAGCATGCTTTGAATGGGTAGAGCTGTGATTGATATGTTAGACCTCAATGCTGCAATTCTGTATGAACATGTGACTATGTTTCCAAAACAGTATAAAAGATGCTGTATGTCTTCATTCATTAGAGTGATGGCCTGGGAGGAGTTAAGTATCTGCTGTATGCTTGACTTTGTATCTCCTAGCACTCTCTAGTTAAATGATCATTAAAGCTTGTATTGGTTTTACCTAACTTATTGTAAGTTGTCTGTTTTAAGAAAAATGAACCTTAACACTTCACCTTACTACTTATAATTAACTTGGAGATGGGAACGTGCCGTTTATAAGTTAATCTGACTAAGGGCAGTAAAATTATGTTGTTTGTGAATAGAAATCTGAAAAACCTTATCCATGAGATGGGGATAGAATTATTGTTGAACTTTTTTCATTACAGGAAATTAATCGTGGTCCAGGTAAATACGAGGTCCCACATTTTCTTGACTTACTGGCAAAGAAGAATATTGGAAAGAGAGGTATTTTTGGCACTAGAGAAGAACGATTTAAAAAGCAACAAAGTGTAAGGGTTCATGGGTTTGTATTTTTGCACAATCGTGATTTCACAATTTCAAATTATTGAGTTAATTCGAGGGAACTGCATGATAGGATTCCAATGTTGACTGCGTAGCGGTGGAGACATACATAAAGTAAGGTGTTCAAGATCAGTCTATGGGTTCCTGGGACAACTTGCAGGAGATTTTGTCCCATGGGTTTGCATTGTAGGCTAACTCTTATTGTCTGACTTTTCATATCAATGCCATGAACCACCATTCATAATGTCATTCATAATGTCATTTTTTTTTTCTCCTTGAATGGGCTTTGGACAGACTGGCTAAGACTTTGTATTTGTCCAAAATGTAACCACAAGGATTACAAAAAACTACAAAAAAGTTGAACTTCAATATCGGCAAAGAATATTCTTAATAATATTTCAGACCATTTATTTTAATTGTCTTTGTTTGCAAAAGTGTTATTCCTTTGGGAAAATAAATGTCACTGTTAATTTATTTTAAACTCGAACGATTTGAACAGATGAATTCTTATCAAAGCAGAGCATTGAGAGAGACGATGTTATTCCGACTGCTTTATTTTTCCAGATTATTAGCCCGGGCCCTGGTTCATATGGAAAAGGAGGGATTCCAATGGCTGTGCTGGAGGAAAAAGCGAATAAATCCGCAGGACTACGGGGAATGATGGATTCAAACAGTACAAAGAGCCGATCCCTTGAAGCAATGGTAAATGTGCCATTCTGTTGTACTCTTATAACTGACAATTTATTAATATTGCACCAGCCAAATTAGTTGGGAGTGGTTAGGATGTCTGATTCATAGCAAACAGCCAATAATGTGAATTTATTCATAAAATGTTGCCCAATGAGTGGAGGATACACAAACTACAATGAAAGCAAGCTAATTCCTACAGGAAAAAACTATCAGTGGAAGATAAAGTGTACACTTTAAGTTAATGGGTGGCATAGTGGCAAAGCCGTAGGCAAAACTGCTGCCTCAATGCCATATAGATTCTTGATAAGGAAGGTTGTAAAAGGTTTCTAGATTAGGCAGGAATGCAGAATGCAGATTATAGTCAGATCAGATGGGTGGCAGGTGGCATAGCAGTGGAGCTGCTGCCTTACAGCGCCAAAACCCCGTGTTCTATCCTGACTACGGGTGATTGTCTGTACGTAGTTTGTACGTTCTCCCCGTGACGTGCGTGGGTTTTCTCTGTGATCTCCAATTTCTTCCCACACTCCAAAGACGTACAGGTTTTTAGATTAATTGGCTTGGTAAAATTGTAAATTGTCCCCAGTATGTCGAATACAGTGTGTGGGGATTGCTGGTCGGCGTGGACTTGGTGGGCCGAAGGGCCTGTTTCTGAGCTGTAACTCTGAAATAAACTGTTGATTCCAGCCACTGACAGAAGTGCAGTCACTAAGTCTGATTCTCAGATGTATTATCCAGTCCATTGGCCAACTTCATACCACTTAAAGCATCAGAAGTATTTACATTTCTATGGTGCCTTTAATGTAAAAAATAGTCTCAGGTTGCTTCCCAATGTTTGGTCATTCAGTACCAGGGATGAGTTTCGTGCCGAGCAGTGTTTCAAAGCACTTGTGTGACCATGCTTGCAGGTCCTTGCAGGTACTTCACTTTTAAAGGATCCTATCTTTTTTAGGGCTGCGAATTGTCACCAAACACCTATAAAATTGAAAGTGGATTGGACAAACTTTTGCGGCAAGTGGTCAGTAAACGTGGCCCCTATGATCTCTTTACAGGCGAGAGAGGTGAACGGATAAAATCGGGCCACCGTGCAACGGTACGTACACATAAGTCAGGCTTCATTCAAAATCACTGCTCTTTCCTTGTCTGCAATACTTTTGTTCAGTTCTTGGTCAATGAGCGAACTGAAGACACTGTGAAACACTTTGCCGAGTTAAAACGTTACCGATTACCATTCAATTGAGTCCAATTACGGATGAGAAGTTGCTGGCCTTGCAGAAGAAGTGGACTTGAAAATGGTCCAGAGGCAACCAACCAATTCATGGGATGTAGGATGGGCTATGAGGTCTGAGCAAGTTGACTCTTCCTTACCAGAATCCAGAAAACTTGTTTTATTTTCTGCATATTATGACTGAATTAGTTTTGAAATGGAACAATGATTCTGTTATATTGGCAAGACTATTTCATAACCGGGACTGATTTCACCCTTATTATCGTTAACTCTTTTTGACAAAGCTGAAAGTCTTTGATAATGTCACACACCACAATACAAATTCAGCCAATGTTTATCACTATCAAGAGGATTATGGAAAATATCTATTATTTCTCCAAACCCTGGCAAAATGCATTGGCTTTGTTGCCCTGGTTAATGCTGTACTGTACAGTCTCAAATAGAAGGCTTGTAGAACAATTTTGATTTTAATGTATGTCTAGCTGCAGAGGCTGCAAAACCAATCTCGCATGGATACCTGTACAGTTATATAGCAAGGTACACAAAAAAGCTGGAGAAACTCAGCGGGTGCAGCAGCATCTATGGGGCGAAGGAAATAGGCAACGTTTCGGGCCGAAACCCTTCTTCAGACTGATCGGGGGGGCGAGGGGGGGGCGGGGAGAAGAAAGTAAAAAGGAGGAGGAGCCCGAAGGCTGGGGGGTGGGAGGAGACAGCAGGAGGGCTGAGGAAGGGGAGGAAACAGCAAGGACTAACAAAATTAGGAGAATTCAATGTTCATGCCCCCAGGATGCAGACTCCCCAAGCGGAATATGAGGTGCTGTTCCTCCAATTTCTGGTGTTGCTCGCTCTGGCCATGGAGGAGACCCAGGACAGAGAGGTCGGATACGGAGTGGGAGGGGGGGTTGAAGTGCTGAGCCACCGGGAGGTCAGGTTGGTTATTGCGGACCGAGCGGAGGTGTTATATAGCAAGTGTTGGTAAAGCGGTAAAAAATATGGAATAAGTGAGTGAAAGAAATCTGTGCTTGATTTTTGTTTTCTAGAACCCACTAAACCTCAGCCCTGGAATGTATAACATCAGATCATTTACTGATAGCCTTTGGAGTACTGAAAAGAAAAACCAGGGGAAATTCAGGACGGCAAAACAGTACCCGTTTCCTCCAGTGGAGAGAATATACTTCAGCACAGCAAACCTGTTTCGGCAACCAGTTGTTAGTCTCAGGGGTTTCTACCTTGATACATTTTCTGAAGAGAATTGACAATTCTTCTACTGAATTGGTAGTGATGATTTGTTTTTGACCATTTTGTTCTCTTGTGAATCAACAGGGTGACTACGGCTTTTATGATGTGAAGCAACTCTCCAAACCAGAAAATCAAAATCCGCCTCCCTTTTTGTCATCCACAAGCCGGGCTGGTCATATGCCTGTGAAAATGCTCACCTTTAACCCTGTAAGTGTGAAACACATGTGGCAAGGGTGTGGCAGAAGGTTAAGGGGGGATGATAGAGGTCTTTAAAATGATGAGAGGTATAGACAGAGTTGACGTGGATAAGCTTTTCCCATTGAGAGTAGGGAAGATTCAAACAAGAGGACATGACTTGAGAATTAAGGGACAGAAGTTTAGGGATAATACGAGGGGGAACTTCTTTACTCAGAGAGTGGTAGCTGTGTGGAATGAACTTCCAGTGGAAGTGGTGGAGGCAGGTTCGATTTTATCATTTACAAATAAATTGGATAGGTATATGGATGGGAAAGGAATGGAGGGTTATGGTCTGAGTGCAGGTAGATGGGACTAGGGGAAAATAAGTGTTCAGCACGGACATGAAGGGCTGAGTTGGCCTGTTTCCGTGCGGTAATTGTTATATAGTTATATGGTTATATCTCACCCCGCACTCCAACATTCAGGGACATTCTAGGGTATTTAAAATCTACTCTCTTGGACATAACTCAAACGCCCATGGAGTTTGAGTCAGTAGGTTACAGTTTGCATAAGAGTCAAATTGCCCAGCATTTCATCCCTCGATGTTACAATTATAAAAGGTCTATTCAATTGGGCACCAGGATTTGTCACATTCAGATAAGTTGTAAGATTTTGGATTTTGTGGTAATTATCAATGACAGGTTTCATCACCTTGTTAATGGATGAGTGTAGTAAAACAGAACAGTGAATTGGGTTGAAATTGTCTCACTTTTAGTTTGCGAGAAATGTGTGCGTAATTTTCCACTCTTTCAGATGCCCCTCTGTTGCGGTTATACTTGAAAACCTTACCACAGGTATTGCTCATTCTGAAGCACAATCTGTGGCCAGGATGTTGCCTGACCCTATAGCCATTGAAATTTGTACATACGGTGTGTATCTGTTTTAGTATTTGAGCATGGAAACTGGCCCTTCGGCCCACTGAATCCGTGCTGTTCAACAATCACCCCATTCCCTAGTCTAGCCTTCACTCTTAGGGACCATTTACAGAAACCAATTAACCCATAAACATGTGTAGGAAAGAACTGCAGATGCTGGTTTAAATGGAATGTAGACACAAAATGCTGGAGTAGCTCAGGTGTCAGAGGTTATGGGGAGAAGGCAGGAGAATTGGGTTAGGAGGGAGAGATAGATCAGCCATGATTGAGTGGCGGAGTAGTCTTGTTGGGCCGAATGTCCTAACTCTACTCCTATCACTAATGACCTTATGCGTGTGAGAAGACCATATAAGTTTGGGAAGAAACTAGAGTACTCGGGGGGAGGGGGGGAGGGATGGGGGGGGGAACCCACATGGTCACGGGGAAAACATACAAACTCCGTACAGACAGCACCAGTAGTCAGGATCGAAACCCAGGTTGCTGTGTCGCCCCTATGATGACATACCTTTGCCAGAAGACTATTTGTGAACCATAGAAGGTTTATTGACTATCATCTTGTTTGATGCTAGGTCTTGCTGCTCGAGTCATTTTATTCCAGATATGCTCCGATGGAATTTTAATTTGCTCCTTTGGACCTCTAGTTAATAGAGTATGCCGTCTTACTCTCATAAAATGATTGAACACTCCACAATAGGTGTCAGCTGCATCACCCAAGGCAGTGTCAAATTTAGCATTGCAGCACTGTTAAGAACCAAGTTTATCATTGAAAGACGTAGATCATATTTACATTTAAATATCTTTGCTGTAAAGTGTGGGATTTGTCAATAGACAGTATATGGCCGGTGTGGGCATGTTGGGTCGAAGGGCCAGTCTCCACATTGTATCCCTCTATGACAGTACCTTCGACAAGAATGTTGCAACTAAATTGTACTCGGATTGGTAAAGTTGAGCTTCCCGCAGAGGAAAATAGATTAACTGTGAGTTTACTTTTTTCAATCTACCTCTGATCTTGTTTTGGTGCAGAACAATGTTGGTGTTGGTCGCTATGACCCCACTAAATATGACCCAAAATCTGGGGCTACTTATAAATCATGTTTCCTGTCCAAAACGCAGCGAACACTGAACAACTTGGAAAGGAACAAACATATGGAGTAAGTGTGCTTACTTCACCTTTATTTATGTTCCATGTTGGGCTTCTCATCTTGGATATTTATGATATATCCTAAATCAGGTTAAAGTTTGCCATCTATAAGTTTAGCTTAGTTGAACAATACAGCCCACTGAGTCCACACTGACCAGCAGCCCTTATTAACTTGCACTATCCTACACACTCTGGACAATTTTTATCTAAGCCAATTAACCTACAAACCTGTATGTCTTTGGAAATGGGAGGAAACCGGGGCACCCGGGGTAAATCCAGACAGTCCCAGGGAGAACATATATACTCCGTACAGATTGCACCCATAGTTTGTGAGACCACAAACCCGGGTCTCTGGCGCTGTAAGGGCTGCAACTCTACCAGACGCCGTGTCACCGTGCTGACCCCAGACAGAGTGCACAAGTGTTACATAGAAATATAGGGGGAAATCCTTTAAAACCGAGATGAGGAGAACTTTTTTCACACAGAGGTTAAGTGGTGCCAAGGGGATCCTGGAAAATAGGTGCAGGTCACAGCTTAAGGATAAGGGGGAGTAGGCCATCACCAGAGAGTGGTGAATCTCGGCCCTTCGAGCCCATTGCACCGCCATTCAATATGATCATGGCTGATCATCCAACTCAGTATCCCGTACCTGCACCTAATTTCTCTCCATTCCCCTGGGCCCTTGAGCCAGACAAGGGCCACATCTAACTCCCTCTTAAATATAGCCAATGAACTGTGGCCTCAAACTACCGCCTTCTGTGGCAGAGAGTTCCAGAGATTCACCACTCTCTGTGTGAGTAATGTTTTTCTCATCTCGGTCCTAAAGGATTTCCCCTTTATCCTTAAACCGTGACCGCTTATCCTGGACTTCCCCAACATCGGGAACAATCTTCCTGCATCTAACCTGTCCAACCCCTTAAGAATTTTGTAAGTTTCTATATGATCCCCCCTCAATCTTCTACGTACAAGAATGCTCCAATGTTGTAGAATACAATGGTTAGCAAAGGCTACCAAATCCACACTGACAATCAAACACATAATTATATCAGTTTCATTGAATTCTCCCCATACTTCCCTCCATTCTCACAAGATTCTACCACTCCCCTACACATCAGGGGCAATGTACAATGGCTAATTAATCTATCACCTTTGGATGTGGGACACAGCAAGGCCAGACGGGCTGCGGGGACAGAGGTAGAGAATCCTGACCAGCTGCGGCCTGTAGCGGGGAAGCCACGAGCCTGGCCCCTGTTCGTCCATCGAGGACCGGAGAACCAAAGAGCTGATGACGGTCACGAGGATCAAGGCTGGTCAGAAAACAGAAAATGAACCGGGCTTGTACCTTCCATGTCCTCCAGGTCAGCTGCGGGCGGCAGCCCCAGGGCACAAAGGAGCCCAGGCAAGGAGAGGGACATTGGTTCGCTGAACGACCAATATGAAGGCAACGACTGGAGGCCTAGCAGAAGCCATGGGGCTTGCCTGGATCACATGCTGCTCCATAACAACTAGTGCGTGCAGTGGTCTTTGGAAATGGTGTTAAATCTGATGACTCTGAAGAATTTCACTGAGTTATGCACATGTGACAAAGCACCACCAAAGATAGAAACAAACTGCTAGAGTAACTCAGCAGGGCGGAGATGGAATAGGTGACGTTTCAGGTCAACACCCTTCTTCAGCATTGTTTTGCATTCTATCCACATAGATCAGATATACCATACATAATACAATCAAGTCAAACACAAATACAATAGATAGAGCAAAGGGGAAGATGCAGAGTGCAGACATAGTTCTTAGCGTTGTGGTGCATTGTAACGCATTGTTCCATAAATGCATTTTAGTTCAGAAATGTCCCACTAATACTTTCTTTCTCACTATTAACAATCTTTGATTTGCTGAAACAGTGTCTTGGTAATTTTGAATTACTGCTGTGTGTTTATTGTTGATTTTTATTTTGTCTTTATCTCCCTCCAGGGAGCGGCTAAGGAGCACAAACTCGTCAAATCCAGATGAAGTGAACTGAAATAATCTTTTTGAAAAACCATCTCCAATAACCAGTTCTGTAAGAATGAAATAAAGGACTCAGAATTTCAAGGCAAACATAATTTGATCTATTGTCTTAATATAAAGAATACAATGCTTTAGTAATTGGTTTACATTTGTTACTTAGTCATCGAGTAGTACAGCAAGGAAACAGTCCCTTTTGTCCAACTCATCCATGCTGACCAAGATGCTCATCTAAGAAAGTCCCATTTGCCCGCATTTGGCCCAGATCCCTTTCCGATCCATGAAACTGTCTAAGTATCTTTTTAAATTATATCATAGTACTTGCCTCAGCTATTTCTCCTGGCAGCTCATTCCATATACCAACCATCCTCCGAGTGAAAAGGTTGTCCCTTAGGGTTCTTTTAAATCTTGCCCCTCTTACCGTAAATCTATGTCCTCTGGCTCTTGATTCCTCTAGCCTGGGTAAAAGACCTTATCTTTTGCCCTCATCATTTATACTTTTCCCCAACCTTTCCCCATAGCTCAGGCCCTCAAGTCCCAGCAACACCCTCGTATATATCTTCTCTGCTCTCTTTCCAGCTTAATAACTTCCTTCTAGAGCAAGGTGACCAAAACTGAACATAGTACTCCAAATGCAGCCTCACCAATGTCTTGTACAGTTAACATAATGTCCCAACTTCTATATTGATTGCCATATTTGATGAAGATTACATGTTTGTTTCTCCCCTCTTGTGGTGCCGATCAAGCCTCAAGGAAGTGTTCAAGTGAGAATTGAGATGAGGCATAGAGTAGATTTTGTTTTAGTGAAGGTCAGATGTTCAGGTATAGCCTTACCTTGGATACAAGAGCCCTTTCAATATTTGAACATAAAATCTAGGCCGATATCAATGCCGGACCATTATTCCAAGATGCTTAACCTCCTGGAGTGTTTTTCCGAAATGTTTAGCCCTCGGTCCACTCTAAGATGCAGGGTGAATTGTTTAATTGACTGTATTTCTCGAAGACAGCACAGACCACGAATCATACAGAACAGAAACAGTCCTTGTTCATATTGCCCATTAGGTATTACCTATGCTAATTCTATTTTCTAGCCCTTGGCCTGTGCTCTTTGATACAATGGTATTTCAACAGTTCATTCTTCATCCCTCAGGTGATGCATTCCAGCTTTTAATCGTTCTTGCCGGGGGGGGGGGGGGGGGGGGTGACTGGAACTACATTTGCCACTCCGTATGCAGCCAACCTAAAGTTTTGGATAGTTCTACCATAACCTCCCTACTATTTCATTCTATCAACATTTCTTTTTAACCATTGTACCTACCTGTGCTACCACCTTTCGGCTTACTTGGTCTTGCACACCAAGGACCTTTTCTAATGCCTACTAATCCCTACCATTCATTGCCTCTACACGTCCTTAATCCTCCTAAAACACACTTCACCATCAAGATTAATTTCCATCTGTCTTTTCTCTGTCCATTTTTATCAACTGATCAATATAATCTGTGGGTTAAGGCCACACTCTTCCCTGTTCACAATTGTTGCGAGTAAATTATTAACAGCAAATAGATTTGTAGTTAATTGGCTGAAATGGTTTGGGAATGTTTTGACTTGAAGAGTCTTCATAGCCGCTGCTGAGGCCATTCCAAGCGTAGGCCTTCCCTGCTGTCTTATTCATGATCTTGGGCTGAATGGCCTGATGATGTCATTCCGGTGGCGCTGCAAGTCGGCTGCCTCGCCTGCAGCGGGTTCGTGTTTTGACTTGTTTGTTTGTTTTACTTTGTCCCGAAGTATGTTTTAGTGTTTCTCTGTATGTCTTGTGTGGGGGAATAGGGGAAAACCTACTTCGACAGAGAGGCGACTTTCTTCCTTGTCGCTTCTTCGCCCCCCCCTCCTCGCGGCCTTACAGCTGGTTTGGTGCAGCCTTTCCCAAAGTCATGCCCAGAGCCTGACCCCCTTGCCGGGGGTCGCTGGAGAAGCGCTCCGACCGCTGGCCTGCGGCCTACAACATCTGGAAGCCGCGGTCTGTGGAGCTTCTGGCAGCAGACGTGGAGCGGACTTTACTTACCATCATGGAGCGGGCGATCCCTTGCCAGAGAAGCACTCCGACCCCCGGCCTGCGGCCTACAACTGAAAGCCGGTCTCCGGTAAGGAGGTGGCTGAGGATGAGCTACACAAAGACAGACCTTACCTTATTCTACTGTCACCCTCCTCACCAAAGCTTCACGAGCCAAATCCCCAACACTTGCCCTCAAATAATCCACTTTGCCTCAACATTGCCTCTTCCCACAGGGCTACTACACTGGTGCTTGCCTTCCTTTTATCCACCACTAGGAGCAGTCACTATGGGAAACTAACAGCCATTGATTAATTCCCCCATGCTGCTGCTCTTATTAGGCCAGTTTTACTCAAGAGCGAGCAGCTATTTATAACCAGGGAATTATTTGTTCCTTTGACATTGAAACTTTTTGAAATGCTTCAAGGGTGGGAAAAACAATCTTTGAATATTTGTAAAAGTAGAGATAGATTCTTGATAAGAAAGGGTGTACCATCTAGATTAGGCAGGAATGCAGAATGGAGATTATAGTCAGATCAGCCATGATCTTATTGAATGGAAGAGTATGGTCAAGTGGCCTATTCCTACCGTGTTAGTATGCGCATATAGCATTACAAGCAGGTAGTCCATGTTAGAATATAGAGCAGTCCAGTGCTAGTAACCTGCTGAGTTACTCCAACATTCTGTGTCTATCTTCAGTGCAGGACAGGAACAGGCTCTTCAGCCCAATGTCCATGCTGAACATGATGCCAAGTTGAACTGTTCCCCTCTGGCCTCACATGATCCATATTTATCCCTCCATATTTATGTGTCTATTTAAAAACTTCTTAAAATGCCAGTCTTATCTGCCATCACCACAGCTGAGAGCATGTTCTAGGCTCAATGTAAAAAAAAGCTTTCCCCCTCTCTCGTGGAAAAAATATTCTGACTCTCTACCATTGAGTACTATGCCCCAGATAAGTTTGTATACAGTACCTCTATCGGGTCTCCCCTCATCTGCAGATGTTCTGGAGCAAACAATCCCAAGTTTGCCCAACCTCTTTTTATACCTAACACTCTCCAATCCAGGCAGCATTCTGGTAAGCCTCTTCTGTACCCTCCACATGGGGCAATAAGAACTGTTCAGTACACCAAATGCAGCCTTGCCAAAGTTTTATAAAGTTGCAAATAGACTTTCTGACTCTTATACTCAATGCCCCAAACAATGAAAGCAAGCACACCATATGACTCACATTGGAATTTGGTGATACATCATTCATCTATGCAGCGAATAGTGATACACAGGCCATTTGGCTCGTCAGCTTGTTTCATTCCCAGTTCCTTCCCTTTGGCCTGTAATTTTCATACATTTCCGAAGAGAAACAGGTAAGAAAGGTCTCTGGGGCAGAATTAGGTCATTCCGCCTATCAAGTCTACTCCACCATTTAATCATGGCTGATCGATCGTTCCCTCAACCAGTCAGTCAGAAAGTCAGTAGGAGGTACAGGTTTCAGTTTGAAATATTTTAATTCATGTGTAATACAGAAGAAATGCAAATCACACAATTAAACCAAAAATATTTTCATTACATAGAGATGAAATTGAAAAGTACACTCAAACCTTCAGCAGCAGATGAAGGTCAATACTGAACCAAGGTTTACTGCCCTTACAACATTGCCACATCATTGGTTTGAGAGCATGTTCTCATCCCACTGCAATCTGCTCAGCCCCTGGAGTCATTTGTTTAATTTCCATTCTGGAGGGTCAATTAATAGAGACAAAATCTTCGCTCAAATGAAATGCAACATCAATGGTGAAAGTATTTTGATCAATTTTTTTTAAATCTTGATAAGCAGATCATGTTAATAATTTGATCAAAAACAACTTAAATGCTGCCTCACAGTGCCAGAGACCTGGGTTTGATCCTGGCCTCGGGTGCGGTCTATGTTCTCCCTGTGACGGCATGAATTTCCTCCAGTTTCCTCCCACATCCCCAAAATGTGCAGGGTTGTACGTTAATTGGCCTGTGTAAATTGTCCCTAATGTACAAGGAGTGAATGTAAAAGTTGGATGACACGGAACTGGTGTGAATGTGTGATGAATAGTCGGTGTGGACTTGGTGGGCCGAAGTTTCCTTGCTGTATCTATAAACTAAAACTAGGAACCATTTGCAGGGAATACTAAAGAAAATAGCAAAACATTTTACAAATCGGAATGCAAAGTTCGATAAAACCAGAAACAATCAGGCAATATTTGGGATTCTAAACTCCTGCAGTCTTCACAGTCAAGTCTTGGTATCCCAGAAAATAACTATTGCAAAGACCCTCACTCCCCCCCCCCCCCCATAAATACCAGCTTAATTTTCTTAGTTTATAATACTTTTAAATTGTGTATAACATATGTAAAGCTGTCAAATTAAGCCAAAAGGCTTCAATGAACAGATCTTTACCTAAATGAAATGAAAATCAAATGAATTGCGCAACATGCCCAATAAAATATGAAAAGTTAACAAAATTCAGCAAGTATTTATATGATTTTTTAAGGAAATATTAAGCTTCACAAAGGGCATTAGGATGGTTAAATGGGAAACAGCAAGATAAAGACCATCTGTTACAAGTCCAGTTGAAGTAGCTCAAAGATTAAAGCACTTTAATTACAACTAATTTTCTGCAAGTCTTTGGCTATAGTATGGAAAATAGTCTCATTTAGCACTGATGTGTGCAGGTATAGGTAAAAAATAAATAAACTTCCAGTACCAATTGAATCGTCTTGATTAATGTCAGGGGATTTAAACAAAAACATTGCATTAGGAAACTCAGCATATAGATGAATATAGAATAAGGCTATGGCATTGAAGTCGCCAATCATGACCCAAAGAAATCATGCAAAACTAAGTGGAAGACGACAACCTAAAAGCATTGCTGCTTCAGTTAATTGTTGCATTTGTTTTTCTCAATATCGCATATTTTATCACAGTGAAAGTAATTCTACTCTAATTTTGTCAAATAGTGTTTGCCTAAAAGTGATTCAACATAGTCACATATTTAACCAGGCTCAAATGATTTTGTGTACTCCCTCTAATTGCACTGTTAAGATAAGTTTGTGCACTGCCTCTAATATATGTTAGCCAACCGGTGCGCCATTTGGTTAACGTACGTAGCAAACCATAATTTCAATGCTCGTTCCTTTCAGAGCCCTCAAGAGATCTGGAATCCCCTAGGCCGTTAATATCCATGTCTCCCCCGAGAAGCATTTGTTTTGGACTAAACAGTTATTTACTACTTGAAGATATTTTCGAACATTGTGTTTATATCATTCACGCTTCTATTTAGAAACAAGTTGTTATTGCTTTTGTAGAGTATTTAATGGCTAAGGCAGATAATTGTGTTCACTCCATATTGGCGTGGGTAAGAGGCTGTAATGTTGAAGCTTCCAGGAATAATCCTGCTGCTGACACCTCCACTAAGATGCCGAGGATGATGGCACCAAACAACATTTTCACAAC